>NC_138954.1:35773895-35961395 GCF_965226115.1 Aulonocara stuartgranti | reverse complement strand
TTTTAGCTCTTTAGTCAGTAAAGTAGTGATGCAGGACCGGAGGAGGTCAAACCTTTCAGTCGGAACTTTATTGATACTCTTGGTTATTACAATGACATGTTAACGTCTTTGCAACATGCGGACACTGTAGGATGGATAAAAACAGGGCCAGCGTTTCCTTGGCTGCGGTAACGACAGATGGCTGCATCAGCATCTTCTTCCACTTACCCTGGTGTCTTCACTGATGTAGCCACAGGTCACCTTCTCTCCTTTCACCCAGAGTTCACTGGCCTGAGCTCTGAAGATTCAAACACATCTTTAGTATGACAAACTCTCACTTCATTCGCCATCGTGAACAAAGCGTAAATGTCACTAGCACTAAAATGCCTCATCCTTCTGGTTAACCCTTACAATCAGCGCTGTGAAGTCATTTCATTTATGTACCTGATTCCTGCGAACTCAACCTTCTGGGTCACGTAAGCACATGTGCTCACCTGGAAGGAACCAGAGCACAGCAAACGTAAATACCACTGCGCACGCAGCATTCAAATGGACCTGACGCTCACATGGCCCACCAGGCTTTTCTTCAGTCTCCACATGTCTCCTCTGCCGATGTACTGGTCCTTGAACGTCAGCTCCACCAGGTCCAGCGTTACATCCTGACAGACAAAAAACAGACACTGTGTCCCAGCGACGGTCGAGGGGCCGAGGAGCGCTCGGAGCCAACGTACCTTAGGGTCGACGATGTTAACGATGACATCCTGGTATGCACGCAGCTTGAAGGCCTGTGCTACAGTCTGGTCCACACTGATCGTCTCTGTGTAACGACAACATGTCCATCAGCTGTGAGGCAGAGCTATCATATTACCCATGTACATAAACACACAGCGCCAGCAAGCATGAAAGCTGACATCAGGGCCAAAGGAGCCCTGCAAGTACATTTTCATTTACAGTGCTGTTTTTAAACACAGCACAAAAACCCTGGTAACAGCTCAGGCTTCAGACTGATCCAAGCATTCAGATGCTGCCTCTACACGTGTGAGCAGGGATCAGACCTTGATCAGCCCAGAAACAGAGAAAAGCTGTCTTAAAGGGAAACGACTACATTAAAAAGTCAATCGTATCGTCTATTGCAGCAATAAGCCATCAGGTTTTATCTTATAAAGAATAAATGACACGTTTAAACACCACAAACACGCTGCTACCTCAGATTACCTTTCTGTAGGTCCTCTTTGAGGCTCTTCACCTGCAGCAGGAGGGGGCTGGGAATATTTCACAAGGGACAAGGCCACATTATAGTTTCAATGGCAGACGCTTACCCCTATAAAAATACAGCAATCTCACATAATCTCACCTGTATTCATCGGTGGGATGTGCAATCTCAATTATGTTCCCCAAAGTGACTTGAGGGAAAACTCTTGGGTTGACAACCAACTCATCGTCTATTCGGAGGATAAGTTCATTTGCAAAAGCAATCAAATCTTTGCAGAGAAGCAAACACGGAGAAGAGTCTCTACTCACCGCTTCCACCGAAACCTTTCTTGTGCAGCACAAGCTTGTAGGACTTACTGGTCTTCATGGTTTAACCGGCTGGGAAACAAAACCACGAGACCATCAGTGACATCTCAAACCAATGAGAGAGCTGAATTCTGGCTCATATGAAGGTATCGACGCTGCCATGGCATTTTCCCGTGAGGACCAACAAGCAGCTGCCAAGCAGGACTTATACAATAACGGTCTTAACTACTACTTAACACTAAAGGAAGAGATAAACACGTGGGCACGAAGAAAACAGTACCTGAACTCTATTTCTCCAACAATTCACTGCCAGCAGCTCAGATTGTCCACGGATGGTGATAGCATTGTAGCCTAGCAAACGACAAGTGGCTGTAACAGCTTACAGCATCGACCTGACAGCAGCACCAAGGCGGTTATAACTACCTACAATGAAAAGGCATCCAAACAACTCAGATCAGGTTTAGCTACTGCTTCCAGGCAGACATATATAGCAGTCGTGTGACTGACTATTACCTACACTCTGTACGCTTCCTCCATATCATGGAAACGAGCGATGCGATTGGTTCGTGGCAGTTCAGAGAGCGTATTAGAAAAACAAGAGACTAACTCCGCTCATTTCCGGCTTCGCTTTTTTTGGCACAATAATCCGAGTGTTAGATTTCCGGCCAGTGCAACACAGTTTAACAACACGTGTGTGTGTGTGTGTGTGTGTGTGTGTGTGTGTGTGTGTGTGTGTGTGTGTGTGTGTGTGTGTGTGTGTGTGTAAAACCGTGTACAGGTGAATAGAATTGACTTTCTGGGGATTTATTGGCCAGAATTATTGATCATAGATTAAGCCAGGTCACACCATACACATACCCATTTTAGCCCTAAACTCATTAAAAACAGCGTTGTGTTGTTTTTTTAAACATTTCAGAAAAAAAGAAGCTAATTTGATAAGATCTTTGTAGGGAGAACGAGAAAAGGTCAGAGCTAAAGAGACATATTCTGGGTGATCTTTTCTTTACATGTAAAACAGTAGATTGTCTGCTGGTAGTAGGAAATCGTTCACGAAAACTTTGCGTTGGCCGGGAATCGAACCCGGGTCAACTGCTTGGAAGGCAGCTATGCTAACCACTATACCACCAACGCATGTATAGGCTACAGAACGGTCTGGTAAACTGGTGTTTCGGTCATTCAACTTGACATCGACACCAGTGTCTCTGTAGTGTAGTGGTTATAAGATAAGATAAGCTAACCTTTATTTGTCCCACACGTGGGAAATTTGTTTTGTCACAGCAGGAAGTGGACAGTGCAAAAGTTATATAGCAAAAATTAGAATATAATAAGAATAATATATTGTATACAACAGAATGACGTTCGCCTAACACGCGAAAGGTTCCGGAAGCAGTGGTTTCTGTTTTTTGTTTGTTTAAATGGCTAAATATCTATGGGCTTTTTTTGTTGTATGGAAATACAAAACACAAAAGACATGCGCCCAACGTGGGGCTCGAACCCACGACCCTGAGATTAAGAGTCTCATGCTCTACCGACTGAGCTAGCCGGGCAGCTGTTAACGAGGGAAAAATACTTTGAGTTTAGCTACAGTGTTAGGGTACAGAGCTGCTGTTATTGCTTATTGCTGTGTGTATGCCCAACAATACTTTAAGTGTTGATCATTGTAAACGGAAAAGTTAGTAGACTAAGGAAAAGACAAGATTTTTTTCGTCAAAATTTACGCGTTTATTCTCCTTGAAGGGCTTTAAGGCTCGTGTGTCTCTGTGGCGCAATCGGTTAGCGCGTTCGGCTGTTAACCGAAAGGTTGGTGGTTCGAGCCCACCCAGGGACGGCACTTTTTTGTTGATTATTTATGGTGTAATTGATCATTGGTGTAGCCCGGGCAAATTCACATATGGTGAATATGGCATGGTGGACTTTCAAGCTTATGTTTTTACATAAGCTTGAAAGACATAAACACAATGTGTAAATTTGAAACAAAAACAGGGTTGCTAAAAAATTACAGATTACGCCATGGTTATGGTGGGGAATGTCTCCTTTGTCTTCACTAAGATTGTTTTTGTTCCCTCAAAACTTGGGGTAGCCTTAGATCACATCTATCATCTTTAACTAATGTATTAGAGCATTAATTAATGCAATATAGTCTGCAAGACTGAATTCTTCTGTTTGTGTGGTCTACAGATAAAGGAGAAGTTCAAGAGTTCAACCACTGTAAGCCTTGAATGGCTACACTTGACCATTGCACCCCAAAACTGATGGATGTCATTTTTTCAAGGGGAGGAGCTAAGGGAGTGAGAATCAGGCAGCTCAAGGACATGCTTCTTGAGGTAGGACAACTCTTTAGACTTTGGGTAGCTTTGAAATGCACTTTGTTGGCAGTCACCCATGTAGTTTATACTCATACTTTATTTTTTCTTAAATAGCACAAGACAATTGAAATACTTAGAGAAGTAGCCATCTGCTGCCTTATCACATACCTTGGAGAGAAGGAAGAGGACCTTTATTCATGCAAGTCCATATGACAGAGAATGTGCATCTTCTTTTTGTTTTATATTTTAATTTGAATTATGGTTTTGATCAACTGGTCCCTAAATGCAATTGACACCCCTTTCTCAACGAGAAGTCTGGGCTCAGGTGAGCCTGAGTGCTGAAGATATCTAACTATTCAGAACCATGGTAACAGGGTTCTGGTTGATCGGAGCTGGCTTGGCCCTGACTTATCGAAGAATTAAGGAAGCGGAACCGGCTGTTCAAACCCCCACAAGGCTGCTGGGATTGGAACAATCTGAAGAGGCGTGAGTTTCTCAAAATGGGCTCATTGAGTGCAGCACGGATAAGATCTTGGAGAAGCTACGGCTGCTGTGAATACTCAGAATAAGATCTCTGACTGCAGACTGGATACATCTCTGAAGGGCTCGCTCGGAATAACATCTCTGGGCGCAAATTGGATGACATCTTGGGGAGGCACACTGCCGTGAGTTCTCAGAATCGGCTCCTTGAGCACAAGAAATGACAACATCACAGAACGCAAGTATGGCAAAGCTCACGGCTCTCCAACGGGAGATTGAGAGACCAGTGTTGGACTGTAGAACAGCTTTGAAATTCATATGAGCTGTTTGCACTAAAGTAAAAACCTCCATCACTTCATGTGCATACCCCTTCGGCACCAGCTGTGGGCTCAAGGCTGGAGCTGAACAACAACACCCTGATAACGACTGTGTTGAGTCTGTTCCTTCCTATTCCATGCAAGGCCACCTGGGTTGGCTGTTAGACTGTTTACTTAGCCTGGCAGGGTGAAGGACACTGTCTCAGCTGAACTATGGACACGCACACACATACATATACACTGATATGCACTCATCCCCCCTCCCTTTCCAAACGCCTTCGACGCTTATTCCCTTCCGATGCTGACGGCGGATCAAGGAGACCAGCGCACGCAGGCCCGGATGTGCTGTCTACACTGGCTGTCTCTCACCCTTTACCCCCCCCCCCCTGTTGCTTGTCATGTGTTTCTTTGGTGTATTACGAGTTGTTTCATGTGCAGAGGTGTTTTTTCTGTTCTCAAACTGATCTCCCTGTTGGAGCTCAGTCTGGGGGGAGTTATTTTTTTCTCCTTATCTTTCCTCATGTGGTGCATTTTGCATTGTTATACCTCTCTGACCTGTCTTCCCCATGTGATGTTTGTGTAATGTATGTATGGTCGGAGGGTAAGATGGCCCCGCCCCTTCCTGAGCCCGGTTCCGGAGGTTTCTTCCTGTTGAAAAGGAGTTTTTCCTTTCCGCTCTTGCCAAGTGCTTACTCAAAGGGGGTTGTCTGATTGTTGTCTGATTGTTGTCTGATTGTTGTCTGATTGTTGTCTGATTGTTGTCTGATTGCTGAGGTTTTCTTTGTATTATAAAAAGTTTCTATTTTAACATTTTGTGTTGCAGGCTTGTAGATACTACGATAAAACAGAGCACACACTGCCACAGTTAAACTGCGAGGTCCAAAACAAACCATAAAAAGTAAACTGAAGAAATAAACTCATTGGCTAGATAAAGACCATATTTCACTCTTTTTTTCTTTTTCTCAAAAGTAACCGAAGCAACAGACGACTACTTTAACTTGTTTTGTTTTCCATAAGTAAAACAAGTAAAAATGCTGTGTCCACTTCGGCCTCCTCAGTCCATAACACTGAGACAGATATTGCATCTAATCATATTAAACAACACAACATTATGGTGACAGTGATTATGACGACTGTGAAGATTAAGCTTATTCCCTCTGCTCTAGCTCCACCCTCTGTAAGCCGGCACTCCCCGCTCTCAGCCAGATCTCACACTATCAGTGAATCACAAGATTGACTGACTGGCTTTTAAAACCCGTTCTTATTCATCAGACAAAGGTAAGAGCTGGTCCTTTTTTTCTTTAGAAAGCATGCATTGGTGCAAATATTTATTTTTGCATTGAAAACCGTTAATGTTAATGCTGCTGGTGTAAGTCTAGCCTTTGACACACACTGAGTAATGTCATTGTTCGGCAGATGTGGTTAACACTCAGTTACTTTGTTGTTTGGTGTTCCACAAACATGTTGTTGCATATAAATCTGTTTATGTGTGCTTCTGCATTTCTTCATTTTCTTAAATCAATTCTTATGTGTTTTCTTACTGACTTTTCAAGCCATGTCATGTTAAAAAGCATCGCCCTCTAGAGTTAAAGTTCACTTCTTTAACTGAATGTGAGCTCATCGAAACCAGTGAAGGAAGAAATGAAAGCTTTGACAACCTGAACGAATTAGCTGCCTCAGCCTAACGGGCTTCATCAGTTATATGACTGACGTAGCTTTGCTGTCATCGACCGCCCAGCTGTCTCAGCAGCTTTCAGTGTGGCATGTACTGGTGTATGAAAGCAATATATCTGGAATATTTAGTGATCGCAGTTGCTAATCAGACGGATGCATAGCAAATAAAGAATAAATACAACATTTTCCAGCACGTCTTTTTATGCACAATTGCCTGGTCTCAGTTCATGTGGGAGGCAAAATCAAATAAAAATTAGAGCAATGATATGCACAGTCTTTTAAGATTGTGACAGTGAAGCTCCTCCCACCCAGCAACATCAATGTAGCCACGTCATTTTTCTGTGGGCTGTTTAGTTGAAACTTTGCTGTCAGCTCTGTGCTGATACTTGAATGTGTTACTAAAAGAAAGACATCGTGTTGCTCATTAGAAGTTATGTAATGTAACAAATGGCTTTGAACTGGGAGTACAGACAGAACTCCAACGTTTCTGTGTTTTGACAAGCATACAAAAATGTTTGAGTAATGAGCCATAAAACAGATAAATAACACAATCATGAGTCCATCAGCTTCTTTTGAACCAGTTACAATGTTGGCATTTAGATCATCGCTAAGCAGGAAAAAATCTTTCCCATTGTAAAAACGGTCACAGAGGATTTTGCATTTTCAGGGTCATACCAATAAAATAAATATCTAAATAATATTCATTATAAATAATAAATAAAATAAAACTTCATTGTCTTGTTTAGCTTTCATTACATTTTATTGGTTTTAGCTCACAAATGATGTCATATCTCACTCACATATATCTATATAAGCTGTCCTAAGTGTGAGTGTCAGACTCCTGGTAATCTCATCTTAATCTGATAAGTAAACTTCAGCCTAGTTTAAACTAAATGTTTGTGACAACTGTGTGCTTAAATGCATGAATCACGCTGCAGATATTCACACAGCAAAATCTCCAGTGTTAAATTAACACTAGAGAGAGTCTATATGGGTCCACTCCTCTGAGTGTTAAATACAACACTGTTGAGTGTTAAATTATGTTTATTAAATGTGTAAAAGTAACCTAGTCAGTTTTGAAGATTAACAAAGACTAACACTGAGCAGTGCTGGTTTTCTAACACTGGAATATTTCTAACATTTTGAGTTATTTTCCAGTGTTAGAAAACCAGCACTGCTCAGTGTTAGCCATTGTTAATCTTCAAAACTGACTAGGTTACTTTTACACATATAACACTGTCAAAAGTGTTAATTTAACACTGGAGATTTTGCTGTGCAGATTTGGAGCTGTCACAATGTTGATTAGTTGTGACATCAAGTCAAAATGACACAAGCTTATTTAAGCTAAAGAAAACATTGTTCAAGTAGCAAAAACACTGTTGTCTACTCTGTGTGTCGCAGGCTTCCCAAAGGATGTCTGCCACCACTCAAGAAGAGGACGAAGTGCCCGCCAATCACACAGGTCAGCGACGTCACACGATAGTCTATTACAGCTGGATGCAAAACTCGGGGGATTCAGGCTATTACTGCCTTCGATGCTGTTTTGACTCGTGGTCGCCGACTCGTGGCGCTTTGCACTCGTGAAAACACGTTGCTTTGTTACACTTCTTTGTGTGTCTCCAGGTCCCAAAGGTGTCATTAATGACTGGCGAAGGTTTAAGTTGGACAGTGTGGATCAGACTGTCCCTCAGAACAAGAGAGAGCTGCTCAGACAAATGTCCAGTCCTCGAGATGATGACAAGGAGAGACTCAACAGAAAGGTGAATGGAAACATCTGGAACAATATAATCCTAGTAATGCCACAGAAAGGCATGCAAGTGTAAAAACAAGTGCAGCAGTAACATATGTTTTCTCAACTGTAGATGAGTGTTCAGGAGTATGAGTTGATCCAAGATGAGGATGAACGCTGCCTGAAACGCTACAGAAAACAGTGTATGCAGGAAATGCACGAGCGCCTGAGCTTTGGTCCCAAGTTTGAGTCCGTCCATGAACTTGAGAGCGGAGAAGCCTTCCTTGAAGTCATAGAGAAGGAACACCGGTTGACCCTGGTGGTGGTCCACATCTACCAGCATGGTGTCAAAGGTCAGGTGTTTGAGGGGGGTGCATATTCAAGTGTAGTCTCAACACGAAAACAATAAATCGATATTCACCAAACAGCCACGTACTGGACACAGTGTGGTTTGCTAATGGCTGCGGCTTCTCTGTGTTTGTCAGGCTGTGAAGAGCTGAACTCATGCCTGGACTGTTTGGCTGCTGAATACCCCAGTGTTAAATTCTGTCGCATTGACGCCGTGGCCACCGGTGCTGCCGAACGCTTCTCCTCTGAGGTTAGTGCACTGCTACTTTGCTGATGAAGAATTAGACTTTTAAATGCACTTTCAGCTCCAGAACGTGTAGCACAGAACTTTGTTTTGGGTGTAGATAGATAGAATTTTATTTTGAACGTGCAAATATAACTGAAATAACAAGAAAAGCATCTGGTTTTCATGTATATCTCTGTGTCTACACAATGTATGTGCTTGAAGAGGAGTATGATGTCGTTACACTTGTTCTGTTCCGGCGCCCTTATTTCAAATGTCCTTATTTACAAATCAATATTCAGAGTTTGACATTATATGTTTAACTATATACAAGTCTACACATAAACACACATAAAACAATTTCAGCACGTAAACCGAAACAACAACAAACGACATTTTCTACATAAACTAAGCACCCTATGGTCAACACTAATCTATGAGCTTATTTTATATCTGTGTGACAAATACCTTAATGAACACTTTAAGCTTGGGTTACTCTGGCCTTGATCTATAAAAATGAGGACAAGTGGACAACTCAACCCCTGCAGGGTTCCCCGGGTTCTTATTTCCATCCTGTTCCCTATACTGAAAACATTCTTTTAAAGGTTTCTTGTCCAGGAAATATTCCTGTGGCTGGGAGTTACACCGAGCACTTCCAGTTATAATGGCTACAAGCTCATTTGGAGTTTTGCTGCTATTCTTCCAGGTTCTTCCTACCCTATTGGTGTACAAGGCTGGTGAGTTACTGGGTAACTTCCTGTCTGTGACCAAACACTTCAATGAAGAGTTCTTTGCAACGGATGTTGAGGCCTTTCTCAATGAATATGGCCTCTTACCCGAGAAGGAATTTGAAGCATGTGCTGCTGATGAGGATGAGGGAGGGGAAGTGGAATAGAGCATTTATGCAGTGTGCTGGAGGGGAGCGAATACAAGTAGAAAACAGGATGGGTGCATCTGACAGTGAGGGGCAAATGAAAAGGAGAGCTGAGGAAAAGAAGTGGAAGAACAGCAGCTGGGATATACATGTTTTTAAAAAAAGCACACAACTGTGCATACAGATAAACATCCAGCAGCTCAAATGCTGAATCTATTTAGAGACTGGTAGAAGTAAACCACAGACGGCGAGCAGGTCTGTGCTGAAATACTGCTTAGCAGTGATGTCATAACTCTCCAATAAAAGATGTCTTCATCACATCCTGTCAGTGTCTGTCTGTCTTTTTTACAATTAGCAATATTCATATTTTAATGTGACGTATATGAAACATCATCCTGGACTGCAGAGGTGGGAGGGAACAAAGTACAAATACATCTGTGCTGTATTCTTCTGACAACGTTTTACTTTTACTCCGTACATTTTTAAACAAACTTCTGCACTTTCTCAAAGCAGGTTCGTTTCTTTTCTTTTGACAGACCTGAGTCATTATTTCACACTGCGCGCCTCAGTGTCTCGAAGAATTTAAGCAGTTCTGAAGGCAAAAGAAGATCCAAGCTGGTGCTAGCAAAGTGTAACTAATGAAGTCAATTTGTCTTTTGTCTTCATTTGGGTCACAAAATATAATCTGTTAATTCATGTCTATGACAGCGTTTCCCCCCTAAAGACAGTGAATCACTTTTCATGTCTGACAAGACTCCACTATAATAGACCGCAGGTGGTGACGATGAGTCGGGGCTTTCATCCTCTTTAATTATCCAGTCTGTTCTGTCATCATTACACATTAGGATTAAAAAAAGTACTTTGAAGAAGGACGGTTACATAAACCTCAGCAGGGTAAAAGAAGGAGGCGGTGTACAGGGTGCATTTAGGTCATTATGCCAATATTTCGTGGCCATACTGGACTCAAATGTTTCATTTTTTACTAAACTGATGTGTTTTTAGTGGAGCTTCTTGATTTATTGGGCAACTTCTATGAAAATACCCTCCTGCTATAAATCATCAACGCATCGACTCCTGATTAGTGCAAATATCCAGTCAATTATATGGCAGCATGGCAGGGAGTGCGAGCATTTAGACATGCAGGCATGAAGGAGAAGGGTGACTTTGAACCCTGCACGGTCTTTGGACAGGCTGTGTGACTATTTCACAAACTGCTCATATATTAGGATTTTCCTAACAACCATGTATCTGTAACAATTTATAGGGAAAGGTCAGAAAAAAAGAGAAAATATGTAGCGAGCCATATTTCTGTGGCCAAAAATAGCTTGCTAAAACTCAGATGAAAAAGGACCAGATAAGCACATTGATAAGGTTTCCAAAGCTTCTGTAACTAAATAAGGTTTTTTTGAGCTGTCATGTGGCGAAATGAAACAAACATTGACTGACTGCTTTGAGGTGATAGGAAGGCAACAGCAAGCCAAATAACTCCTACACTTCAGCAGCAGCCTTAGCAATAGAAGATCCCTCCGAGCGTTACCACTCACAGCTAAGACCAGGAAACTGAGGCTCAACAAACCTGGGAAACATAAGATTGGAAAAACGAGTTTTCATTTCTGCTGCAACTTTCAGATGTTCTGGTCAGAATTTGGTGTGAACAACATGAAAGCATGAATCCATCCTGTCTCGTGTCAACAGTTCAGGCTGCTGGTTGTGGTGGTACAATGGGTTGGAGGACATTATCTCCTCACACTTCGGTCCCCAGCTGACTGTTCATCATTTAATCACAAAGGCCTGCTGAGTGCTGTGCCGACCACAGTAACGGCTGCTTCCAGCAGGGTACCACGGCACAAAGCTCAGATCACCTGTTGGTTTTTTACAGTTTTTCTCAGTCGCTTTGGTGCTTTTCTCAGATCAAAATGAAAATTCTCAGAACCATTAGTGCAACCTCCACAGATCTTTTCACTTAATGCAAGATATTTTGACTTGAAATAAGTGAAAAAATCTACCAATGAAACAAGTGAAAATTATCTAGTTTTTCTGTAGCTTACTGGAATGTTGCTTTGTAGCTGCTTGTGTCTTATTTTAAGTGTAATGAGATATTTGACTAGAAATAAGAGAAATATACTTGGTAAGATTTTGAGTTTTTGCAGTGTACCGTGCCACTATCGAGAGCGTGCACGCCATCCCTGTGTGGTACCCTGGTTGCACAACAGCTGACAAGAAGAGGCTGCAGAGGGTCAACAGTACTGTAGAGAAGGTGATCGGCTGTCCACGCTCCTCCCTGGACTTAATTGCCAGGTTGTCTCTCCAGAGCCAGGGCACTTATAAAGGGCCACCTCCACCCTAACCACCACCTCTTCAACACCCTGCCTGCTTGAAAAAGGTTTAGATCCATCATCCCGTGGGCTGTCAGAACTCTTAATGCTAACTCAGAGTGTGAACAGACTTCTCCAATACACCCACTCTGTTGCTGCTATTGATCAACTATGTGCAATATCTCAGTCTTTCCACGTTCTGTGCAATATTTTGGTCTCAGTGGAATTACCATCCCCACCCTAAATGACCATAGCCCCTCGACCTTTATTTATTTAATATATTACATAACTGCCCTTGTATACAGCCCCACAATGTTTCAGTTTCAATGTTTCTTACGCATTGTTACGGCCCTAGTCTAGGCGTGTAGAGACGCACATAAGGCTGGAGGAGAGAGAGACAAGTACCCGCCCTGATTCCCAAGCCAAACATCCGAAACCAGCTGTGAGTAAAACAAAGGTTATTTCAAAGGTCAGGAAGCATAGCTCCAGGGTGAGCCCAGGCCAAAATAATAAACAAAACCAACTAAGTCCCGCCAGTACGGAAGAGGATTAGGGCCACTGGGAAAAAAAAAATCTGAGAAAAAAAATTCAGGTGTCACGGTCTGGCTGGGGCAGACCATAAGTGTTCCAGAGGAGGACTCAAACGCAGACCAAAACATGGTGTGGATAAACAAAACAAGCCGTTTATTGAGACTAGCAACGAGGGTACAAAATAATAGGGCATCGGTGAAAACTAAACAATAACCTAAACTGGGTGAACTAATAACAAAACATGAAAAAGCTTAACCATAGTGAACTGACATGGGTACCTGGGGATGAGACATGGATGAGCAGACGACCTGACAACAAATGACTGAAAGCACACGGACTAAATACACACAGGAGGAGGATGAGGGAAGTGGGAACACATGGGGAAACAGCTGGCACACATGAACATAATGACGTCACAGTGGGAGAGTAAAACCGAACACGATGAACACAGAAACACCAGACCTCTTCACAATAAAACAGGAAACATAATGAGACATAGACATGACAACCCGAACTTGACAACGTAAGACACAGACATGAAACGCATGAAGAGCTGGGGAGACTTAACATAGTTGGAAACACGAGGGGGAAATAATAAGAACTAGAAACACCTAGGCATGATAACAAATGAACTTAGGAAACCTGACGGGCTTACATAAACTAAAACTCAAAACGCTGGGCCAACAGACCCAGGATCATGACATCAGGAAAAGAAGAAAAAAAAAGACGTGCCCACTTTTTCCCCCCAGTCGCCCTAAACAATATATATAGTATATATTTATGTATGTACATTATGGAATGCCGTTTAGAAAAATATTATATATATATTACAATGAAAGTCTGAATATATAGAATGATCTTCTGAATATGCCAGATGCTTGGGTTTTTAGTGAATTTGGTTGTGTTCATTCAGAAAGTAAAATCAAACACACTTTTCTGTCTTACACTTTTGTGACGGTGGCATAGTCACACAATGTTGTACATAATGGCATAATACAAAAAACGACTTGAACCTTCACATGCCTCAGGTAAAGTTTTATTAAGAAAAAAATTCCTTTGTAAGGAATTCTAAGTGAAGCCATTTCTCAGGACAAATTAGGAACACAAGTTATTCAAACGTATTACAAAACTAAGCAAACTGCAACTGACCCGATGAAATCCTGCTTGGTATTCACCTATTTTTCAAAGAACGACTTCCACTCAGCTATTGCTTTCTTATATGCACTAGTGGCATCTCGATCAAGGATGGCATCAGCGATGACCTCAGTTTGTATGACAGAGAGGACCGTTGCAACACATTTCAGGTATGTTAAGTGTAAGGTGTAGCAACATGCCATCAACACCAACATTCCTTCCCAGAAATCCTCCAAGGGGAGAGTGGTCACTGCTATGTTTCCCACAGCAACAATGCTGGTTGTCCCAGCAAAAAGCAGCACTGGGGAGGAGAGAGGCCGCTTCTCCGGGTATAGCAGAGCATATACGGCAAGGCCGGGATGGTCCATTTGGTAAAGTAAATCCGTTGGGCATCTTTCTTTGCCTTTAGACAATAATTCTGATGCAAAAGAACCAAACGGGACAGGCGGGAAAAGAAAAGACAACAAAACAAAACTTCTCGGCTGTCCAAGTCAATGAACATCCTTCTCTTTTGTTGGTGGTTCGTTCTTCTGACCTCTCCTTATCCTGGTCACATGTCTCCACTTACCTTTCACATGCAGTGATGCAGGACACGTGGCGTGCAGAGACCATCTCTAAAGACCTCACAGTGATTTAAGGGCACCATGCATCCAGGACAGTGACAGATCTCCTCACAGACTGTACAGCTGACAGCTGTTTTACAACCTGGCCCAGGCGTCTCGTCTCTGATTGGTTCTTTATGTTTAAAAACTTCAGCGACAAATGGAGTGACCTCTTCATTCTTCATGTTGTCATGTTTCTCTAGAGTTTCATCTCTCTGTGTTTTACTGCAGTGAATCTGATTCTTTCTTGCAGATTTTGGATGCAGGCTGTCAGTCTGATACTTTGCTTTAACATTTTAAATGCTGCTCTTGGCTTTGGAGGTGCAGTTTCTTTCAGGAAGGCTGTGAACTCTTACATTCCTCTCTCTGAGCTCAAAATTTAGTTTCAGGTATTTTTCTTTCTTATCTTCAAGCTGGCCGTTATTAAACAGGAAGTGAACAGACCGATTCTTCTCATTTTTGGCACATTTAAGTTTTGCACCTTCAGGAGCTTAAATGTATTTTTAGGTTTTCTTCCATCTGAGTGTGATGAGAGCTATAATTTTTTCCTTACATATCGTTACAAAGAATTTACACTGAATCAAAGACGTACATCAGTCGGTCACCCAGTCGATTGTCTGTCGCCTTCATCGCCAGACCCACTGCACTAACTTCATGAACTCCATCCAACAAGTCCATCATGTTCAGTCCCTCTGGAGTCTCCATATCCAGGAGTGTTGATGATGGCCAGAGAGCAGGGCAGAGTTTCATCTTCAAAATCAAAGATCTCGTACAGGATCACACCTGATGTCTGACTTCTTTTCTCCTCCTCTACAATCCTAAACCAGACTTCATCCTCCCACTTCACTCCCATCGTGTAGTTGAGCAGAGTGTTGACCAGAGCAGATTTAAGCCACAAGTAAGATGGTTTTATTTGTCTTGTCTTGATTTTTTTCTCCAACAGTCATTCTGTGACCCACACAAACATGTGGTCACAACTGTAAATTCAGCGTTGTTACATATGGAGGTAATTGCGCATGTTTCACTTTGCTGCTGTAATGAGGTTCACAAAGTTTTGTGTCGCAAGAGAGTGCCATATCACTTTGGACAGTAGAGGGCAGCAGAGTGCCTTGGGACTGAGTTGTGTGCACAGATGAACACTGTGATGTTTAGTCTTTCATAATTTAAGATGTTTAGGATGTGAAGTGTATTACACTGTATTTACATGAGCTATTCCAGCTCTGCCAACCTAATAGCTATGCTACGTGCCTGAGTAATGGTGGATGCTATTGTCTTTTAGCAATAACACCCGCCTCCATATGAAGCTCTGATCCAGTTGTGTTTCCAGTTCCTGTACACTTGTGTAACTTTGTCTTCATTGCAAGTGTTGTTTTTGGGTAGCGTGTGTGTAAAATGTTCCAAGGTTACATCGTTCATGACGCATAATTTGAAATTATTTATGTTTATTTTACTCCAAGATGTGGTGTGTGTATTGTTTATGGGGTTAACCTTCTTCTAAAATCTGGTGTTATTTCAATATTTCTGTCCAACTATTTCACGTTGTGTTTGAGCACAACTTGTTGGAAATACCGTTTACTCCTTTTGTTTTATTTTAATTTGTAGGAAAATAATACAATGTCCGCTTTGTTCCGCGTACGCACAGATGGGCCTTGATGAAGCACAATTTCACCTCAGCGCTTCCTTATTGGGAAAATCTGCACAAGTGCTCCCTCTACAGGGAGGAAGTCTGCCCTGCTATAGAGTCTCTGCCCTGATGTGGGAAAATGAGAAATTGAGCACAAAGATAAGGCTGTTGAAACACAACACCATCACCATCCCTAAAACACACTGTTCTCTTTCATTTTAACAATCTGTTTAACAGAATAAAACAACTATTTCTAATGGTAAATAAAAGTCACAAAACATCATAATTTCAACTGGGCAAAGTTGAGTGTTATAGGATGGTTAATTCGCCCTTATTTCCATTGAAAAGGTCCCCAGCAGTTTGTTCTGAAGGAAGGAATTAAGTTCAAATAAATGGAAGATATTTAATAGGGTGGAGGAGCTGTGTTTCCATATGAAATAAACTGAAAGACCAGAAAACTGGACAAAGGTATGCAATACAATACAAAATATACAAGTGATGTACTAAAACACAGCTAGATCCAAACTGTATGACTGACATGTAAAAATAAATAACTAATTATGTGTGTGTGTGTGTGTGTGGGCGGGGTATCCTGAGAACTGAGTATTAAAACTGCCAAACATCTCACTGTGAAAGGAAGACTGTAAAGTCCTCAGGTGGCCGTTCAAGAATGCACAGTCTGTAATTCCATCATCAGTCTTTCTTGCAGTAACATCCGGCACCAGCTGCAGACGAGACAACGTGACTGAAGTATATGTATGTATGTATGTATGTATGTATGTATATATATATATATATATATATATATATATATATATATATATATATATATATATATATATATGTAGTTGAGCAGAGTGTTGACCAGAGCAGATTTGCAATGGACCCCCCTGCAGTTCACCTTCTGGAATCGGGGTGGATGGCGCTCTCATCTACCTGTTACACCGATCCCTCTCTCACCTAGAGCAGGCAGGGATGTTTTTTGGCTTCTCCAGTGCTTTCTACACCATCCAGCCTGCACTACTGAGGGAAGCTGGAGGGAGCCAGAGAGCCAATGGTACCTACAGAAGTTGATGTTGATGATACAGCCATCATCGGATGTGTATCACACAGGAAAGAACAGGAATATAGAGGGGTCATCAGTGACCGTTTTGGCTGGTGTGAGACCAAGACAAAGGATATGGTCATACACTTCAGGAGGAAGTCACCCCCTATAACACTGGTGAAAATCTAAGGAAAAGACATTGAGATAGTGGACTCTTGTCCTATGCACGGACAGGGACAGGAGCAGGACTGACAAACTGGTGTGGAGGTCTAGCTCTGTGCTGGGATGTCCTCTGGAGTCTGTGGAGGCGGTGGGTGAGAGGAGGATGTTAGTGCAGTTGACATCCATCATGAACAACCCACATCACCCTATGCATGAGTCTCAAGTGTGCTGAGCAGCTCCTTTAGTCAGAGACTGAAACACCGTCGCTGCAGGAAGGAGCGCTTTTGCAAATCATTCATCTCAACAGCAGTTAGACTCTAAAACTTCTCAATCACTCTGTCATGCATAATCCACCTTTTATATGTATGGACGTGTGCAGGTATATGTATACATATGCAGTGTTGGGGAGTAACGGAATACATGTAATACCATTACGTATTTAAAATACAAAATATGAGTAACTGTATTCCGTTACAGTTTAAAAAGATGGTAATCAGAATACAGTTACTTTGTTGAAATGAAGGGATTACACAGCGGTCTTTTTCTGTTTCATGTGTCCCCTCTCTATTTTTGGTTTCCACGCCGGAACAAAACAGGCATTAAGAGGCTCTAAGTCCTGTGTCTCAATCCCGCGGCCCATGTCACCTCTACTTGCAGTCTGCATAATGATGTGACAAAATAGTTTTCAAAAGTTTGAAAATTATTTAATAAGAAGGCAATAGGCAGAGTGTTACAGGCATACCCCTAAAGCATGTAGCCTCGTGGGCAGTGTAGCCCAGCTGTAAGTAAGCTATTAAGACTTCGTGTTTTCCTCTGAAACAACAAGCTCTGTTGCAGCAGCCTTTCAACGCCTCTCTCTGTCTCTGCTAGCAAAGTCGACCCAGACAACAAAGTAAAGCTAGTTTTCAGCTATGAGCCCGACATGAACCGGACGTATTAGCCAGAGGTCCCTTTACTACGGTTCGGAGCCGCGGACCTGTTTTCTATACGAGATCGCTGCAAAAAGTGCAGCCTTACCTAATGTGCACCTACTGTTACTCAGTTATATTAAGATTTAAACATCTAGCTGGTGTTGGTGTGGAGAGTAACCTTCAGTAACAGTAACAAATCACACAGCAATAGGACATTCATGTAGTTGTAAAAAGCACGATAATATATAAAGAAATCCAAAGTATTCAGAATATGTTACTCTTATTGAGTAATGTAATGTAACGGAATACATTACAAAATACGTTTTGGGGCATGTAATCTGTAATCTGTAGTGGAATACACTTTAAAAGTAACCTTCCCAACACTGCCAACCACCTACAGTGAAGTTGGGAGAGGACTCAAATGACTTGGGGGGGTAAACGCCATCCAGTCCTGGTGTTTACTTCGGAATCTACAACTCATCTTTGGAGACTTAGTTTGTCCAAATGATCAGCACTGGTATTTGCTACTGCTGTGGCTGGTGCATATTGTGTTTTCACCAGTGTTATCAAAAGGTATCACTATTTTCTTGAAACACCTGATCACCGAACACCACAGGTTTGTTTCCACACAAGAAGCTGCTACCAAAGCATCACTTCATGGTGCATTATACTCAAAACAGGACCATTTTTGCATAGCTGATTCATGCGGTATGAAGCGAAACACAGCTTCTTTACAAAACAATTGAAAAGTTTAAAAAATGTAACTAAAACTATAAAACAATCAATAAAACATCAAAGTGATTTTGCTTCCAGGTGGCGGACATTTGACCCCAGGAGACTGACCACTGGACCAGGTAAAATGCTTTCTTGAAATACATCTTGCAGATTTAGTTGTTTGTATAAAAGTCCGATGTGCAAAGCCAGTTTTTCACACGTTCGTCCGTGCTGTTGTGAAGGATGAGAGGTTATTTCTGATTACTTTTGCACTGCACACAGCACGTCTCAATGAGCATTTCAATGCTTTTCTGAAAGTTTAACTCTGCTCTAAGAGTAAATCTAACTCCATTTAAACTGGGTCCAAATACTGTCTTTTTTAGAGTAACATTTTATTCAGCTTAAGTAAAATTTACTCAGTGAATTTTACTGTGTACTGATTTAAAAGGAACCACACAAACACACATATTGTGGAGGTATGTAAGGACGACACGAGAGCTTATACATTTTACTCGAACTTCAAATCTTGAAGGAGCCTTTACTCAAAATCTCAGCTTCACTCAACGGCTTTCACATCTTTTAGAACCCAGAAACATGACTCCTCCCACTTCCCCTGGTGGTCCGCCACAATATATATACATATCCTTTTAACTGTAATGCTAATTGCCTTTATTTATGTAATTCATTTTTTTAGAGTTCCTGTGATTGCTCTGTATGACTTTAACTTGTTGGCAATTTTGTGTGCACCTTTGGGAACAAACTACCTTTGGATATGTAGTTTAATTTCCCCTTTAAATTTGTATTGGTTCAGTCCAGAGCCTATTTGGGCTAACAAAGTTGTTCCCAAGTGTTGCTGGAGTCTTCACCTCACCTGAGCTGGATTTAAGGCAGCTGGAAGCTGAGAGTGAAGAAGCACTGTCAATAAACATTCACCTGTCTTGCAACACTGTGTGCGTCACAATACTCGATACAGGACTTAAACCAAAAATACAGCTTTATCTGCTGGATGAAGGCGATACAAAAAAATGCAAAACTAAGCTGGAAAATTCTATTACTAATTCATTCGGGGAAACACAGGGAGTGACACACAGCCATGAGGAAGGACAAAGGACGGAGGGAGACGCTGACCTGAATGCACAGAGGGATAACACGGAAGTGAGAACACACGAGGAATGCTGCTGACACGAATTACCACAACGAGACAGGGAAAGCTAGACTGAAAAGAATGAACATGGAAACATGGGACCTTCACAACAAAACAGGAAACATGATACACCAGTGGAGGAGAGGCAGACGAGAGGGAGCGAGGGAACGCGAGCACCAAAACTCAAAACACTGGGTCACAGTCCCAGGACCATGACAGTCACGAGATGGTCACATATCGTTTTAGTCATCATGCGTTCCACATCTTGGATGGACATGAAGAACCGATCACGGTAAGCATTGGTATTAGGATTGTTACGGATTCAAATATTGGGGGTGGATACAAGAGGAAAAACCACAATAACCACACTGGTCCGGCCGGGTTGAGTCAAACGATGATTTTAATGATCACAGATGGACACCGTACGCAGACAGCATCAGATCTCAAAATGGTGGAGCATTGATCAAACTCTAGCCTCTGGTGCCCCCACCTTATCATAAAAGCCTAAACATTCACATGCTTTCTCTCACACGGCGCCTAAGCTACGACCTTGGCTCCCCGTTTATCTGCTCCTGCTGAGATGGGGCAGAAAACTCCAGCATGCTCTGTTCTAATCAGACAAATAAGGCGAGGACTTTCTGCGAACAGTATTTCTTATAACTCAGCAGTATAATGCATCATAAAACAATATCATTCATTCACAATAAATCAGCAGTCTAATGTAATGCAAATCAGTTTAACTAATGCAATAGTTATCAGCTTCTTCTAATCCAGGAGAATAATGCAAACTAAAACTACATAATAATTCACAATCTTTAATTAGGGGTCTAACATGGCATAAAATAATATTATAATCCCACAGGATGCAGCGTTTGAGACAGATGATCAATGACCAAGCCCCACAAACCCAGATCTCTTGGTTCTTCAACCTGCTGAAGGAGTGCAGGTGCCCCTTGATAAATGTCAAAGTCCAGCACAATACCATCTGCTGTTGTGCAAACAAAGTTTTTTATGCCAACTGGGTTTGGCTTCATTGGCAGACCTTGTCAACACGGACAAGCTCCTGTGAATTTAATCATCTGCCCATCAATAGAAACGCATTCTGGGTGAGCCTGAGATTTGCAGCCTTTCAGAATGCGGTTCAGAAAAGGCCTCAGAATTGATCACACTCTCTCTGATCCTCTGGAACATCATCATCAACGAGCACTTTGAGTGGTTGCCTCAGTCTGAAGAATCTGTCACGTGAACTTTTCAGTGATGGCAAGGAATCTCAAGGCTTTGGACCTGATTGCAGGATACATCAAAATACAGGCACCAAAAATGATAAATTTCATCAGTTGAAGTGTTGCGTGGGTTCCCACTTCTTGATGTAGCATTAGAGCAATCTGCAATCATTTTTATCAAATCTTTATCAATATACTGCTCTATGTAGTCCAGTAGGGTCCAGCCCTCTCTGTCCTGCACAGTTTCTTCCTCCTGCTTAAACTGGGCTTGATTTGGTGTTAGCGGAAAAGCCTTCCATCACATCCCACACCCTTTCTTGGACTGTTCTTGATGGCTTGGTCCTGGGGTTGTCTCTTCAGGGACATTGTCTGAGACAGCCTCATCCTGTTGTGTTCAAGAGTGATGATCTGGCAATTTCACAATCTGAACAATATCCTTCATATTAATCACGGAGACGTTTACGTCCCCTGATAAGCTGAGAGGGCAGTGGAATGGGGTCCTCACACCCACTACTGTCCTCCTCACTGCTGATTAGCTCATGTCATGGACAGGGCGGATCTAGAGAAATCTTCTTAGGGTGGCATGAGGGGGACAAAGAAATCAAATGGGGTGGCAAAACCAAAGCCTTTTTTTCCCAAACACATGGTTACATATGGTTAAAATGATTCAAATGCAGTAAGTATACAGTATACAGTATAAGTATTTCATATGAATATAGTCTATAACTTGATTATTGTCTGTAGCCCACATAATTAAACACTTTTGTTACATAAAACATGTGAGTTTTGATATGTACTGTATAGCCTGCATAATAAATAAATATGTAGCCAAATAAGTATAAAATCCAGAAAGCTACACAACATGGGGCGCTTCATTTTCAAACACATTTCACTGTTTTTTGTTAGAAAATCATCAGATTGTTAAATACTTAAATTACACAAAATGTCAGAAATCTGCACTGTCATGAACAAACATTTAAACCTCATTTTTCATGATTTGTTGGATTAACCCTCTGAGGTCCAAAATATAACTCCTCATTTTTGGTATCAACCTCACGTGTCTGAATTTAGTTGTTTTTTCACTAATATTCTGTATTAATGTTACTGATCTGATATCACACAAAAACTTAAAATTCTAGTAGTAGTTTTTTACTGTAAAAAACACAGACATGTTGAGTAAATTATTTTTATAACTTCAAATGCAAATATAAATTGTATAAACTTATGCACACATTTTGTAAACATATACAACTGTTTATCTAAAAATGCAGCCAATACACCTGCCGTTTTTTTCATTTTGTACACTCCACACTAAAAGTCACAAATCTCCCACATCTCAAAACTTGCTCGCTCTGTCTCGCTGCTGTCACTCCCAAAACTTTCCCCTCTTTCTAAACAACCAAATCCCACGTGTTGACTTTTTTAAAACCAAAAATTGTTACACATTGTACAGTTTTCAACCAATAGGAAAGAATTTGTTTTTTTTTCTTTCTTTAATGTTTTCCTGCTGTCCTTAGAAATAAAACAAAACAAAACAAAACACACCCAAAAAAGAAACAACAAAAAAATTGTGACAACAGTATTTTTTTAAAAAAACATGGCTTATATATATATATATATATATATATATATATATATATATATATATATATATATATATATATTTTTTTTTATCATAACTCTGGATTTACTGGCCTGTAATTAACATTTATAAACTTTGAAGTCCGAACTTTCAAAGTGGGCTGAAAGACTCGGCGTGGCTGCAGCTTGTTGCTGTGTCAGCTTACATCAGTCATGTGATTTGGAGGGGCAGCGTGTCCGTGGACCTCAGAGGGTTAATAACACTCACCTTCATTTCATTTCCAGAGAGTAACATCCAACCACCTGTGTGAAATCTGAAATTCCCATGGTGTTGTTCAAAATGTGCTCTGGCACAGTCATAAGCATGCTTGCTACTGAAAACAAGAAAAAAGCCTCAACCATTTGTTAATGGTAGGGAGGGGGGGGGGGGGGGGGACACTATGCAATATTTTCAGTTTTAGCATTTATATTCACTGCTGACTGTAACTACGCTCAAACTGTTAATGCTATCTTATTTTAATAGACAACACTGTCATATGCAAAACTGGGGTGGCACTTGGGGTGGCAAGAGATCATTTTGGGGGGGGGGGGGGGCACTTGTCACCCCATGCCGCCCTTCTAGATCCGCCCTTGGTCATGGGGGGGTTGATATTCAGCATCCCCCACGAGATCGTCAATATCTGACAAATCTTCCACCTCTGAGTTGTCTCCACCAATTAACCCCAGTAAAACTTGCTATATCTGCTTGCACTGTAGTAAACTATTGTTTTCTACCTAAATCATCCAAAAATACAATTTCATTACCACGTTTTTGTTAGGTATGGCTGTGTGCAGGCAGGAATAGGACCCAAGGTGCAGACTCCGGAGACAGACGTGAACTCAAAAAGGGCTTTAATTCTGAACGCAACATGACATAACTCGAAAAACTCAAAATAAACTTACACCGGTGGACAGGCAAAACACACAGCAAAATAAACGGTAGATCGCGACACAGACACTAAGAAACACAGGGCTAAAATACACAGAGGGAGCAATCAGGGAATGGGTAACAGGAGGGAAACACAGCTGGGGCAAATAAGGCCTAACGAGACAAGAGGAAGCAAAACCAGACATATTAACATCACACATGGACTTTCAAAGTAAAACAGGAAACATAACAGACTCACGGGCAGGCACTATACAAAGGGAACAGAGACACTGACTGGATGTGGGGATACAGCAGAAAGGGGAGACAGCAACATGGAACACAGACAGAAAACCAGAACACTAAAACTCTAACCAAACCCCACCCAGAGAACCTAAACTAAGAATAATCCTAAAACCCATAAAGCAAAGCTAGAATATAATGAAATAACAAAATCAAAGAACCAAAAACACAAAAACACTGGGTCAACGACCCAGGGACCCTAACAGTTTTGCTAGCGCATGTTGCTAGCAATTATGATAACATATAACTCCCTCTGTCCACATTTGTTGACATTGTCATCAAAGCTAACAAAATTAAGTCCCTCTGTCTAAAATAAATTCCATAACAAACACTGGACACTTTTATACATATCTGCACAAGAATCAGCCATGAAATCTGAAGGAACTTTTTACCTGGTCAAAGTTTGGCTCGGGAGTTGCCATCTGAACTTCCGAGTGTGCTGTCGGCCATCTTGACTCTAACGCGTAATGAGAAATACTATAATGTCCTTGTAAGTGGATATCAGGCTCGTGTAGAGCAAAATTTAGTATTGTAGTCTAGATAACCCAAATGTGACGTCCGCATATCATGCCAGGTCCTAGGAGGTTAAGCATTTTCAGTCTATTAGAATAAATCATGTTGAAAAGAAAAAAAAGTAGTCGTGTTTTCTCCTGAAGCTCCGCCCCCTGGACTGGTTCTGGCGGAAAAATCGGCTGCGCTGTCCGCCATTTTCGTCTCTTGCTTTGGAAACTACTGCTGAAATAAAAATTTAAAGCTAAAACACCAAAGAGAAAGAGCTTAGACCCTTTATATATGTGGTAACTTCTTGCAGAGAAAGTTCAACAGACAAACTGTTCAGACTGCTTCCATCAGGAAGGAGGTTCTGCAGCATCCGGTCCCGTACCAGCAGACTGAGAGACAGCTTCTTCCACCAGGCCATCAGACTGCTGAACACGTCATAGACACCTCAGCTTCACTACTGGAACTTTAACATTATGCACTCCATACTGTACAGTAATGCCACTGTTTTGCACATGTCTCACTCTGTATATTTTTATATATTTAATTTATTGTTGACTCTATTTAATTTGTAAAATATGTGTACACACACACACACACACACACACACACACACAGAAAAATATTTAGTATACACATCCAGGAATGCATATACTATTATATATTGTACATATATTTATTAGTTTCAGATGTAGCCATTCTTGTATTTTGCTTGTTTACATTATTGTATTTTGCACAACTCTGTTGCTTGTGAAGCTCGCACACAAGAATTTCACTCGCATGTGCTGTACCAATGTACCTGCACATGTGATGTGACAATAAAAGTGATTTGATTTGATTTGATTAATAAAGGTGTTCAAAAAGCGAGGAGGACAGATAGGAAGAACATTGTGGAGCCCATGGCCCAGGTAAGAAAGAATGTTAATTTGTGTGTACAGTTTAGGCAAAAATATAATTTTAGCAAAATGCTCCTTGTCACCCTTTGCCAGGATGATGTTGATCTTGTGCATGAGTGTATTATCAAGGGTCTCCGCGTGTGCCTCAGTGAAGATCCAGACAATTTAGTGACAGAGTATGTGGTGAGTGTTATTATAGAGGGTCAGTTTTATTGAAAATAAATGTAGTTACTCCACGGACCAAAGAAACTTCAAAAATCTAAAATATCTTCAACGGCTTTTTTACACTCAAAAAAATAACTCTTTAAATGAACATAAAAAAATCATGGAAAAAATTTCCACGTGATTAAATTGCTTTATTTTAGCACCATGCAATTCTGTTACTCCAACTTAATCCACTCAAGTTGGACCAACTTAATTAAAGATTGATGAATCAACGTATTTACTGCATTTTGATCCAATATATTTTAATAGTGTTGATCCAACGTAAAGATTTTTGTTCAAACTCAATTCAGTAGGTTTTCTCCAACTAATTTACTAAATTTGGTCCCAGCTTAAGTTAATTGAGTTGAACCAACTCATACAAATTAAGTTATTCCAACACAAGTCTTTAATGTTAATAGAAAGCAATTTAATCACGTGGAAATTCTTTCCATGATTATTTTAAGTTAATTTAAAGAGTAATTTTTTGGAGCATTTAACAAAGTCTAGAGTCTGGTTAACATACTATTACATCATTTCACTATTACATCTAAAAGGTAAATAAAAATTTGTCATACACATCTTTTTGTTTTCTCCAATTTATTGTATTTATAGCAAATTTCACATAACATGTGAAGAATACATCGAATGCAAGTTATATCACAGAAAAAAAAGTAGTGGAGATGGTGGAAACTTAACCTGTTCAAACCATTTTTTAACTACAATGAACGGCTGAATCAAGTGATTTTGAAGGTCAAAGAGATGCACTTTCAAAAAAAACAAATATCACCAATTTTGTGTATCTCAAAATGAATAAAAAATGCATTGTATCATCTGTCTGCAGTTCTTTCTGGTGCATGTTCCAGATACATGGTGTAGCTGTTGTATTGGCAACATTTCTCAACGAGAAAGAAGAGTTTTGAGAACCTGTACTTTGTTGGATAGTTTGTGTGCATCCAACTCCATAAGAATCTTCTGCAGAACCTCAAAGGTGTACCTGAGTTCCGGAGGGTAGCTCAGGTTTAGTGAGTAGACCAGACCAAGCAACATTGCCACTGCAAAAGCTACACTGCCCAACTCACCCATCACTTCCACCCCCTCTAGAACAATCATAACATCCTGAGGGTCATCGCCAGGCTCCGCAACCTCTGATCGAATGACACAGATTCCAAAGACTGTCTCTACTATGGCAGTGGCGATGCTTTTATCAACGTCCTGTGACAATTTAAAAAAAAGAGAGAGAGAGAGAGAGAGATAATTAATGTAAAATACCTAAAAGCTTTATTAATTGAAACTTTATAATGATGTAAATGTAATCAAAAATGACTGCCTGATATTTTTTCTGACTCAAGACAATCTAATTCAATACCTCAACAAAGTCCTGTCTTTTAAGATATTGAGTTAGGGGTGGCTGTGGCTTAGGAGGTAGAGCAAGTTGTGTACTGGATTAATCCTTGGGTTCTCCATTCTGAATACCAGAACTAACCATGGGTAAGTTTAAGTTACTAAACCCTAAGTTTCTCCTGATACATTCATCAAAGTGTGAATGCTACATAGAAATACTTGTATGAATGTGTGCGTGAATGGGTGAATCATTATATGATATTAGTTCTGTGATGATATTATTTTATGAGGTTAGTATAAAACACTCAAGAATGGTGCGTGCAGTATCTAGTGAGAAAAATAAAGCCCTTACTTTTCCTATTTTTAAAAGGTAATTTTTAAAGCCACAAACTTCTTGCATGTAGCTTTTTATATGTAGTTTGAGCCTATCTTTGATCATCTCCTTAGATAAGGATAACTGCAAATTAACATACCAGGTAATCCTTCACCAGCTTCTCTGGATCTTCATTCAGGTACACGCAAAGACCTTTGAGGATGCATTCTCTTCTGACTTCAACAGCAGCAGTCTTAATACACAGAGGGAAAATACATAAATTATACAAATATACTCTATCTCTCACACACACACACACACACACACACACATATATATATATATATATATATATATATATATATATATACATATATATATATATATATATATATGTATATATATATATATATGTATATATATATATATATATATATATATATATATATATATATATAACACACATATCTAGCAGTGGGGTTAAAGAACATTTTGTGAGAAATTTAGAGGCTATTGTTCTGCAATCTTTACCCCTTTGGAATAGAATAGTCTTTATGCATTTTAGACAAATCTGTCATTGTAATATTATTTATTACTTTGTCTATGAGTTTAATCATGCCATACCATCCCCAATTCAAGAAAGTTTGGATGATGTGTAAATGTACATACAATCAGAAGGCAATGATGTCCTAGTCTCAGAACTACATGTCACTTACAAATAAACATATTAAATTTTTAATCTGGGAAAATTTGATAATTTTTAAGAAAAATATTAGCTCATATTGAATTTGATGAACTGGCCTGCCAGCTCTCCAGACCTCTGACCACCCCCATAACATTTGAATGAGATTACATTCTTCTCCCAAAAGTCGAGCAACAGAGGCCTATACTATGAAGCGAGTTCAACATACCCAGGGTATCTTTCCCTTATCTGGATTAACACTGGTGATCAGGATATGCACTCACACGAAGTTGGTTATGAACTCGTTAACTTAACCTAGGATTTCCCCGGCTTGTTTCCATAAAAAGGGTGGTGTTAGCTAGGGCTGGGCGATATATCGAGTTCTTTAAAAATATCGATATATTTTCATACGAGATATAAGATGTGACAATATCGTTTATATCGATAAAGTCTATGTTACGTTATAATTATACTTGTGGAGCCGCAGGTTTGCCTCTCTTTCGTCCACTTTTGTCTCTATGCAACGTTACTCGGCCTCGCCTCTCCTTCACTGAACACAACTTCCCCTCCCCCATAGCTTCACCTGCAGGCAATGACAAGATGAAAGCGGAAAATCTCCGTTAGCGAGTTACCGCGGATCGCCCCGTGCGTGGGGCTGGACGGCGTCAACGTGTTAGCGAGCTAACCGCGCTAACGACATGCACGGCCTAAAATCCTTTCATTTTCTCAAAAATCGACAGTGCGCCTTATGTATGAATTCTGGTTGTGCTTACTGACCGCGAACCGATTTTATGTGGTACACAGCGCTCAGCAATCTGTCAAAAAATGTTTTAATATGACTTTGCTAAGCTATGGAGCTGCACCGCTTGATGGATTGTCGGAGGATTACGGCTACCGGGGAGGAGCCTCGCGGAGTGATACGTACTGTGCTTCAACGTAATATTACCGTACTGTGTGTGTATAAGGACCACAAATGGCACCTGTTCAGAGACGTGGTGCAGCTGTGAAATCTGTCTCTTTGTTATTATGCTCAGCGTCTATTAGTTTACATTTTGACTGCACAATTGTGAGCTTTTTGTTATGCACAAAAACAACATTGTTTTCTTTTATTTATGGACCATGATTATTTAATAAATGCTGATAATTTATTTTTGAGTAATTTCTTCATGTACATCTACGCTGTATGTAAATAAAAGTGCCCGTGTGACATCTGGGACACAGCTTTGACTAAGAACTCTCTTTTTGTTCTTAACTTATGGCTTTAAAAAAATATCGAGATATATATCCTTTATCGCCATCCAGCTAAAAAATATCGAGATATGAATTTTGGGTCATATCGCCCAACCCTAGTGTTAGCAATATCTAACCAATCTAAAGGAGCGTTTCACGGGTCATATGACTCTTCTTCCATGAAATAATCCCTACAAGTGTACTCTAGGGACGTTATCAGATAGGGATTAACAATCTATAAAGAAGACTAAAATATAACAGTAAAAAACACCCATGCTGTTTAGGGACTAGTGATGAATGGTGCAGCAAATGTTGAATCTGATGTTTTAATAAACAGAGCAGTAAAATAAACATTGTAGTTCCAGTAAATTATTTGCTTAAAGTGCTGTTGTTTATTTGTAAGGTGATATCAGCACATTAGGGTCTGACAATTTAATCTGGGCTCACTTGAACACTAAAGGTTACCATCACGCAGCCTGATAAGATAAGATTGTCATGAATCGCTGTGCGGCAGGCAGGAGTGGGACCCAAAATGCAGGACTCACAGACTCGGGGAGGTGAACTCAAAACACAGCTTTATTTGCTGGTAGAACAAACATACAAACTAGACTAAACTGGGAAACCATAAACTAAGAACTCACAGGGAGACACAGGGAGATCCACACACAGCATGAGGGACGACGTCACGCCGAACAGAGGGAGACGCAGACAGAAATACACAGAGGGTTAACGAGGAAAGTGGGAACACACGGGGAACACAGGTGACACTGATAATCATAACGAGACAGGGCGGGGTGAACTGAACATGACATGTACGGGCGTGAGAGTCACAAAGTAAACAGGAAGTGCACAGAGGTTCAGACAGGAGGAGAGAGAGCACGGGGAAAACACAGACATAACGGGCTGGGGAAACATGAAACAACCACAAAGGGAGACGAGGGCTCATAAATACACAGGGCACACAGGGGGGGGGAAGAGAGAGCACGGGGAGAACTTGGACATAATGGGCAGGGGAAACATGGAATAAAACATAAGGAGAGACGAGGGCTCACAGATACACAGAGGGGCACACAGGGGGTAAAAGCCATGAAGGGAAAACACTTAGGGAACAACACAACAGGGCAACTCAGAAAACATGGCCTAAATAAGGAACGAAATACAAAAATACAAGGAACTAAGAACACTGGGCCAACATGGCCCAGGACCATGACAGTACCCCCCCCCTCAAGGGCTGGCTCCCGACAGCCCAAACCCGAAAAAACAAAAACAGAAAACAACCCACCCAGGGCGGGAGGCGGGGGACCAGGACGGAGGGACCAGAACGGGAAACAAAAACAAACAACAGAAAACACAGGAGCACATGACTATAGTCCAAATAAGGTTCAGGGGGCCGACCCAGAGCCCACAGGCACAAGAGTTCACGGGTCACACGGTCGGGGGGCCGACCAGGTGGGTGGCACAGGTGACAGAGCTGGTCCGGAGGCCGGCCGTGCGGAAGGCAGCGGCGATGGCGAAGGGGACGACGACGACGGAGCAGTTCAGGGGGCCGACCGCGCGGAAGGCAGCGGCGGCGGCGAAGGAGACGACGGAGCAGTTCAGGGGGCCGACCGCGCGGAAGGCAGCGGCGGCGGAGACGACGGAGCAGTTCAGGGGGCCGACCGCGCGGAAGGCAGCGGCGGCCCTCCAGTCTCAGGCGTGCTGGCCATGGCCTGGTGGGCACAGGACCAGTCGAGGCAGGACCAGACGAGGCAGGACCAGACGAGGCAGGACCAGACGGTGGCGATGCGGGGGCCGGACCAGGCGAAGCACAGGCCGAGGCTGGACCAGACGAGGACGAAGACTCGGAGGCTGGACCAGACGAGGATGAAGACTCGGGGGCCGGACCAGACGAGGACGAAGACTCGGGGGCCGGACCAGACGAGGTTGCAGAGGCTGAGGCTGGACCAGGCGGAGCTGCAGAGGCTGAGGCTGGACCAGGCGGAACTGCAGAGGCTGAGGCTGGACCAGGCGGAGCTGCAGAGGCTGAGGCTGGACCAGGCGGAGCTGCAGAGGCTGAGGCTGGACTAGGGGGAGCACAGGCTGAAGCCGAAGCTGGGCCAGGCGGAGCAGAAGCAGAAGCCAAAGCTGGACCAGAAGCAGAGGCTGAGACCGGACCAGGCGTAGCAGAAGCAGAGGCTGAGACCGGACCAGGCGTAGCAGAAGCACAGGCAGAGGCCGGCCCAGGCGAAGCAGAAGCACAGGCAGAGGCCGGCCCAGGCGAAGCAGAAGCACAGGCAGAGGCTGGCCCAGGCGTAGCAGAAGCACAGGCAGAGGCTGGCCCAGGCGTAACAGAAGCACAGGCAGAGGCTGGACCAGGCATAGCAGAAGCACAGGCAGAGGCTGGACCAGGCGTAGCAGAAGCACAGGCAGAGGCTGGCCCAGGCGTAGCAGAAGCACAGGCAGAGGCTGGCCCAGGCGTAGCAGAAGCACAGGCGGATGCAGCCGGACCAGGCGACGACGAGGCGGTCGCAGGTGGCGGCTGGACAGGCTCCTCGGGCCCTCCAGCTGATGCGGCGTGAGGCTGAACGGGCCCCTCGGACCCTCCAGCGGAGACAGGAGGCTGAACGGGCCCCTCGGACCCTCCAGCGGAGACAGGAGGCTGGACGGGCCCCTCGGACCCTCCAGCGGAGACAGGAGGCTGAACGGGCCCCTCGGACCCTCCAGCGGAGACGGGTGGCTGAACGGGCCCCTCGGACCCTCCAGCGGAGACGGGCGGCTGAACGGGCCCCTCGGACCCTCCAGCGGAGACAGGAGGCTGAACGGGCCCCTCGGACCCTCCAGCGGAGACAGGAGGCTGAACGGGCCCCTCGGACCCTCCAGCGGAGACGGGCGGCTGAACGGGCCCCTCGGACCCTCCAGCGGAGACAGGAGGCTGAACGGGCCCCTCGGACCCTCCAGCGGAGACAGGAGGCTGAACGGGCCCCTCGGACCCTCCAGCGGAGACAGGAGGCTGAACGGGCCCCTCGGACCCTCCAGCGGAGACGAGGAGGTGCTGGCTGGGCTCACTGGAACCCCCAGCGGACGAGGTAGATGGTGACAGGTGACACTGGGCCAACATGGCCCAGGACCATGACAAAGATAAGATAAGATAACCTTTATTAGTCCCACACGTGGGAAATTTGTTTTGTCACAGCAGGAAGTGGACAGTGCAAAAGTTATGAGGCAAAAATTAGAATACAATAAGAATAAATACAGTACACAACTGTACAGAATAGAATAAAATAAAATACTATATACAGTAGAATAAAATAAAATAAATATACAATAAGATAAAAATAGTATACAAATACAAATACTATATACAACTGATAAAGGAAACATGGAAATCACATTAGCTTGTCTCCATATCAAAGTGAAATTAATGTCACTGAACAGATATTTAAGGTGAATTACAAATTTAACTGGTTAGTTCAGCTGCAGTTTAAGGAGAATAAAAATGACTCAGCAGCAGATTAGAATCAAGTACAAAAACATTTACAAATGTTTCTAACTCACCAAATTTCTATGTTTATTTGTAAGTAAAAGGTGGTTTTGAAATGCAAATCACTGCATTTTGGTTTTAGTTACACTTTACACAATATCCAAACTTTCTTCAATTGGGCTTGTATAAATATATCTTGTCATACCTGGGTTGCAGGTGCCATGATGGTCTTAATGTTTCTCCCTTGCACTCCACCCTTCTTGGCATATATCTTCATAAAGTTTGCCGAATAACTATCCAGCTGGGAGAAGAACTTAGACTGCAAATGGATTGTTGTAATCCTCTTGAATTCTGCACTCACCTGCAAAAGGCAGAATAATAATCCAACAGACAAAACTAATAATCAGAATACATTTATAACTGAGATTTACACAGCACCTTTAAAAAAAACCCAGGATACTTAACAAAGGCAAATACAACCACAAATAATTAACAGAGGATTGTGTTGTCATTATTCAGTCCACTTAAAAGTGAGTCAAGTCTGTTCAATACATGTGAATGCATAATCCATTAATTTCTTGTATATTAGGTTCCTGCATTCATATTTGTAGCTGAGCTAACACAGGCTGCTTTAGCTGATCTTCAGTAAATCCCATGTGGTCACAAGTTACTTTTATATAATAATCCAATGGAAGCAAAATATTGCTGTTGTTTTAAACCCATTCAATTACCTCACACACATGGAAGAGAGCTGGCCACCTCATTTTGAAATCAGCAATCATCGGTGCTTCACGTACTACCTCTTGCCTTCTGAGAGCAAAGGTCTTCTCCATCATTGCAGCCACCCTGTGGTCATTGTTTTTTTTCTTAACTTCTGACAGGAGGTCCACTCTGATTTCTTCCAGTGTCTCTGCAGTTTCACCAGCTGGATAAGTGGGGCAGTAATTCACTTCAGCTTTTTTTGGCTTCTTCACGCCATACGCAGGAGTACATTTGCCATCAGGTTTATGTTTTAAGGAATTCACAGTAACTTCAGGGCAACCAAGCCGTCTAAGCTTAGTTCGGTAGTTAGCAAGTTTATACTTCAAGCTTGTTTTCCATCCGCCATATCCAGTGACTGAACCAGGCTCTTTCAAACATGGATGGGTTGTTACAAGAGCTTCTGCGACCTCATCAAACTCCCTGTCAGAGAGGTAGACCTTGTACTGAACAATTGTTTCAGCTAAACCATCAAGAATGGCAGACTTAATTTTATGATCAGGATTCAACAAAGCTCCAGTTTCTTTGAAAGTAGCATTGGCCCTGTCCAGCTGTAGTTGAGTATCATAAGAGAACCGGGGAATGGGGAAGACATCGGGCCATGCAGTTGCTCTTGAGGACGTAGATTCAGGAGAAGACAATATATCCGTATCAAATGAGTTCCCAGGAGATGAAATGGATGAGGAGTCATCTAGAGTGCGGGAAGTGGCAGCAGGTGAGTAAAGAGGGATCAGTGGCTCACCAGGCTCGACAGGTGCAACTGAGCTAAAGATGATCTTGATGGTACTTTTGTCCTGGATGTCCAACATTGACTCCAAGTTGGTGAATTCATTCCCAAATTCTGCATCCATGAACTGAAGTCTGAAGTCCCCATTAACTCCACACTGTCCCTTTATCTGCTGAACTAGCTCACTGACAGACTCTGGCATCCCATTTGGAAGGATCAATCTCCGGGAATCATTTTCGGAGAAAATGATTCTGAGTTTCACCATTGCAGCCATTTCACAACAGCCTAAAAGAGGAAATTAAGACAACGTTAACCGTTTCAACAAGGGTAAATCTGATTTCAACAAAGCACTTCGATAAAGGTGTGGCAGGCTATGTCCATTAAAACTGATATAAATAAAATAATGCCACATTAATTGTCAATACATTTTAGATTTATTAGACTGCCTGTCATAAAAATGAGTTAATTCCTGTAATTGGGACTCTTTCCTTTTCAGTGAGTTCAACATTTTACCATGTTGAACAGGGATGAAGAATTTCAAAATGAATTATTCACATTTTTATAATCAAATTTAAACTGGAATTCTCTCAGGAGTAAAATTAATAAAGCATAACATTCTCTTCAGAAATTAAAATAAATAATTGTAACTTGGCATCTTAATAATAATTTGCTTTACCATTTATTTCTAGTTCTAGTTCTGTAAGATAATATATTGAAAATTAAATGCATAACAACATTAATTGTATTATAGCAATAAAAATATTTAGATTATAGAGCTTATACAGATTATACAGCTATGGCCTACACCGAATATTGGCTGATGATTTAATAACTATGTTAAGCACTGTGTGTGTGTGTGAGTGTGTGTGTGAGAGAGAGAGAGAGAGAGAGAGAGAGACACACACACACACAAAGACAGAGAGAAAGAGAAGATATTATGACAAACTAATAGTGACTAAAATGATATATACATTATTATACATGCAAAAGATAACAAACCTTATATTACATGTATGTGTCTTTTTAATGTCACCAGTCTTAGAGGCCCAACAAAGTAGTCTGCCAAAGGGTATTCATCGGCAAGTTCACCAAGTTCAATCAACACAGTCTCTCTGCTTGGACATGCAGTCAGCTCAAAGGCTCTGAAATGTTCCCTGTACCAGCCAGAAAGCCTTCTCACTATGAAACACAAGCTCTCCTGAACAATACAAATCTGAACAATCTCTCCAAAATCAGGCAGTCCGCCTGTACACCCATGAGCAACTATCATCCCATTTCTAAAAGTTACACCTTTGCTTGACACACACTTTGCAAGGTGGACTTCAGATGTACCAGGGAATTTCTGTGCAATAGTCTGAGCCATTTCTTCTTTCAAAACATCAACAGGAACTGTTGAGACATTTGTGACCTGTAGAGGATTTAGATGACCTCAAGTGATATGAAATCATGAGCTGATGCTTAGTGGCTAGCGAAAGGGGCACATTTTTAAAGCAATTGGTGTGGCGCACAACCTGCTTAAAATAACTGTGCTTGGCTTCAAAACGCATTGTCCAGAATCCTACAAGAGGCCCAAACATCCTTATCAGATGAGGATAGTGCTCTAAGTAATGATGTTTTGGGAGCAGATGCACACCAGGGAAGAGTTCTTGGTGCTTTTGTCTGTGCTCTGAAATTTTTGCCTGAAGATAAGCAATGGACTCATCTGTGTGTGTTGGAGCAACCACAAGCTCAACAGTGTCTTTCAAGTCCATCAGTATTTGCCATGCCATTTCACCCTCTGGAACCAGATGCCCAATTATGAATGGGAGCAGTCTTAACAGAGCCCAATTTTCATGGGCATTCCCACCTATTGTTGGCTTAGTTGAAAATGTGTGTGGGATCACATGTGGCCTATTTGTCTTGTCAGCCCATTTGTACGGAAAATGCAGGATGGATTTGTTGAGGGTTTCAAGATTAAAATATTTATTGGATATCAGCGATGCCAAACAGCGTCCAAGCTCCACCGGCACTATGCCCTCAAAAAGATCATGCATAATATCTGGAGGATAACCTGTGTGAACATTGAAGTGGGCAATATTTTCACTGATAACACAAGGCCTTTTCACTCCAAAACAGCTCGTACCAGTCTCATGAGCTAATTTTACATGAGAGTCATGGAGTTCTTTAGTCCTGAGTGTAAATGCACCTGATTTTACCTCTTTTGTTTGGATTTCTGTTCTGGTTCCTGTGCAAAATCGGCAAATGTACCCACTAGAAAAGCTCTCAGTAAAACCAGCAATACTGTGAGCCCCCAGATTATCTGCTACAACAACCTGAATTGTGCCTTTAAGACATCTGCCTAGTAATGGAATGAAAATTCCCTCTTGCTCCAGAGTCTTCACATCTTGAAGAAGAGGTTGCATGACACGGCAATAACCAAATTTCTTCACATCATCAGTTTTACACAAGACTGCCAAGTAAATTGATGATAGTGATGAATGTGAGCCTATAGGCAAATTACTCACAGTCCAGTAGATGCCACAAAGCTTATGTTTCCTGCGAGAGGTACCCAAAGGATTGCAAATCTCAAAATCATCTATGTATAAACACAGTAAAATTCTCATGTCATCCCCTGACAAAAAACTGTTTTGCTTGAAGTATGAACCATCCTGAGAAGAGTTGTAAGTATGGTGTTCAATAGTCCCCCTATTTTGGGCCTTGTGATTTTCAACTAACCTGTCCACAACACCTTTCCTGACAAAGAGCTGCTGCAAAGACTTAAGTACAGGCACGTACTGAAAACTCCTTTTTTCCTTGGCATCAAGAATGTACTCAATGGGTTCTACAGTGTTAAAGCTTTCTTTATAATACTGGTTGCGGATGTAAGTTGAGCTCAGGGGTCCCCCCTTCTCGATCGCTTTGAGCAACGGGTTAGATACACAGATAGCAGTGGCTACCTCTTCTAACATGGACCTTTCAGTTGTGACACTGTGTTTCTGAAACACCCTTTCTAGAATTTCAATCGAGAGGGGCAGTGTTGCTGAACTTAAGTAGTGCAGTGTTACACCCCGGCCTAGGCAACCGGGGTGCAACGTAGAAAAACAAAGATAAGGAAAATAAAACCACGAAGGCTCTCCACCAAAATCCCAAAACGAAAATATCCCATGACGAAAGTATTAACAAACCCATTCACAACTATTTACAACAGACTATTTATTTACAACAAAACACCAAACTATTTACAACACGGGGGAGATCGCGACCATGACACACTGAAACACAGGGTTTAAATACATAGAGGGAGCAATCAGGAAATGGACCACAGGAGGGAAACACAGCTGGGGCAAATTAGAACTGACGAGACAGGGAAAATGTAAACTGAACACACTAAGATAACACAGACTTTCAAAGTAAAGCAGGAAATACATAAGTCATGCAAAAACAAAACACTGACACACCGAAACGTAACATTTCCCCCTACCCAAAAATCAAACATGTAACCCCAAGTGAAAAGTTTGATTCAGACAAACGAAGGCTGAAACGAAGGCAGACGAAGCTGATGGAGGCTGGAGCGGTCCCACTGACCCTCCAGCAGACGACGAAGGCTGGAGCGGTCCCACGGACCCTCCAGCAGAGGCGGATGAAGGCTGGAGCGGTCCCTCGGACCCTCCAGCGAAGGCGGATGAGCAGCCCACCAGCTGCACACACGGACGAGCAGCCCACCAGCTGCACATCCCGGACGAGCCCCCATATGTTACACCCCGGCCTAGGCAACCGGGGTGCAACGTAGAAAAACAAAGATAAGGAAAATAAAACCACGAAGGCTCTCCACCAAAATCCCAAAACGAAAATATCCCATGACGAAAGTATTAACAAACCCATTCACAACTATTTACAACAGACTATTTATTTACAACAAAACACCAAACTATTTACAACACGGGGGAGATCGCGACCATGACACACTGAAACACAGGGTTTAAATACATAGAGGGAGCAATCAGGAAATGGACCACAGGAGGGAAACACAGCTGGGGCAAATTAGAACTGACGAGACAGGGAAAATGTAAACTGAACACACTAAGATAACACAGACTTTCAAAGTAAAGCAGGAAATACATAAGTCATGCAAAAACAAAACACTGACACACCGAAACGTAACATGCAGTTCTTCTAAGAACTCATCAATTTTTGTGCCTGGCACATGTGCAAAATGCTCCAACTTGAGCAACACTGCGGCAAAATTTTTCTCAATTACTTCAGGCAAGTTCTTAGCTACATCTGAACCGCTACTTGAACATGCACTGTCTGCTGAAACTGCAGACACTTGATTACCTGCATCTTCCTCAGGATTATAAGAGGATCCTTGTGAAACTTGTGTGATTTTAACTACACCGGGCTTGAAATCTTTGAATGTATGTGGGGTGTGTTTCCTGTTCTTGTGAGAATGAAATGTTCCATATATATTTGTGTGAAAAGTACAACTTTCAAACATACAAGTAACGGTTTCACTACTTTTCAGATGAGTGCCAATGTGTAAAAAATAAGACTTCTCTGTTTGCTACAGGTGCACAAATGACAACTGTATGTTGATAATTGCTGCAACCTCTGGGTGTTCTGTTGAGCATGGACTCTACTTAAATGAATGTGTGCTGAAGTCTAAAATGTTTTAGTAGCTCATATCTACTAGGTAGAGATCCACTACACACCTTACAATGCCACATCCTTCACTCAAAGGTTAAATAAATAAACAACAGGCTAATCTTCATTTAAGTGAACCCTAAGTAATTAATGACTGGACTCAATCAATCACTAAGACCCTTTCAATGTTTTTAGCCCAACTACATTCAAATCACAAACTTGATAATGGCCAATGATCCCTTTCGACAATGGTCACTTATGGGGTTGGATGGCAGCTGCGTCCTGAAACAGATTAGATAAATCAGTCCCACAAATTTCAAATTAAAAATGATCACCTTACCTAAAATACCATTTCACAATTAAACATGTGTTATCTTAACAGGAGGGCACTGCAAGTCTCTAAGTTTATTAAGTAGACATATTTTATTTCAAAAAAATAAAAAAAACTGAAAAAATATCAGTTCATGTTTGGTCTTTCCTCCTCAGTGTACTAAAAACATACATCAATTGTTAAGTAAACTACTGTGGAACAATTGCAACTTACAAACTTACACATTTAATCAACCCACACATAAAATTTGTATTTATCACAACAGTTTCTGTGGTAGGGTCCAACTAGCTTATTTGCAGAGGTTAAGTTATAAGCAATATCTACATTTGAAGTAGCTATGTCTTTCATATTAGGCTTTTATACTTGTGCTAGCTTGACATTGTGCTATATTGTTGTACTAACGTGTTAGCTAGCGAAAATGGCATAAACAGACAGATTTTAAAAAAACAACAACAAAAAACAAATGTGAATAAATATCACTGAAAAGAATAGACAAACTAATGATATCTTTGCACAAAAAGTATTTTCATCTGGATGGATGAAGACAGATTCACTCTTACCTTTCCAAGATGACCGAGAAGCAAACCATGTGCTTTCCTCCCTCCTGTTGTTTAAAATCTCACGTGATCTTGTGATATCGCGAGTCTTTAAGGCAGCTAACCACTCTTGTTAGATTTTATCATGTCATATCAACAAGAATAAATTTAAGAGGTGCTAAGTTGGTAAATTTCATGTAGATCTTATATGATTTTATTACGTTCACCTTGGAAACATAAATTCATTGTGTTCAAATTACATGTTAGAGTCATGTAAATGCAATAACCACCAAATTTTACTTTTTTGAGTGTACCAACTACCAACCTTTGTATATTTTGTATATTTATTTTATTTTTACTCTATTTAATTTGTAAAATATGTACACACACACACACACACACACACACACACACACACACACACGTAGACATACATATTTAGTATACACATTCAGTAATATGCATACACTCTTATATTGTACATATATTTATTCATATAATTCTCAGATGTAGCCATTGTTATATTTGCTTGTTCTTATGTTATTGTATTTTTTGCACAACTCTGTTGCTTGTGAAGCTCGCACACAAGAATTTCACTCACATGTACTGTACCAGTGTACATGCACATGTGATGTGACAATAAAAGTGATTTTATTTTATTTTATTTGACCCCTTGGCTGTAAAAGGCTGATGGGCTTTTGTCGACACACTGCTCGGCGGGCAGCGTGGACAACTCAAGAACAAAGTGACCTAGAGATTAAACAAACAAAAAAGAATCAACGCAGAACATTCAAATAGACCCTAGAAATGTCATGTAATAAAAGTTATTGACACGAGGGAGATTTATTAGTTTGATCATCTTCCTCTGAGATTTGGAAGTAGGCTGGAATCACATCCAGCACAGTAGACATTCCCAGTTTCAGCAGTGAAGTGCAGGTGTGCACCAAATACAGATCTTTGCTTTTTTAATGAAAGGAAATATAAAACATTTGATCACTTTGGTACATTCATGCATGCTTAAAATGGTTTGAAAAAAGTCTGCTATGTCAGCGCTCTCTGTTCACTTTGGCACTCCAGTTTTTAGTACAAGGATGATCTTGTTAGCTCTTTTCCCGCTTTTAGTGTTTCTACCCTTAAATGAACCTTGAAAGTTCCCCCAGGAGATGTGGTGGAAGCCTGCTGCTTCCTCCTTACCCGATAAACAAGACATTTTGATTGTTTAGACCAAGAGAAGTTGTATTGCTATCATCACTGGTGTCTGACAACAGAGCCATTCATAGTTTTCAATAGCACAGCCTCTTGGAAATATTGCTCTCATCAGATTTGTGGGTTTTTTTTTTTTTAAAGTTTTTTTTTCTGTGAACACTGACCAAGTGTTATGGAAAGCTTCTGCTGACACCGATTTCCTCTGGTTTGTGCCCTTATTCAAGGTTCAAGGTTCTTTATTTGTCACATGCATAGTTATACAAGTATAACACACAGTGAAATGTAGCCTGACACGCTCCTCGACATGTGCAAAAATGGGGGGGGGGGGGGGGGGGGGGGGGGTAGAGGAAGAACATTATATATATATACATACATATAGTATATACATTGGGTGAATGTGCAGTAGTAGCAGCAAGCAGGTGAATTCTGTACATTAATATGAATAGACATCTGACTATTTTACAGGATAGACAATGTAAACATATTTAAAATTAAAGGAATTGAAATGTACATTGTGCCTTGGTTTAGTGTCTGGAAGAGTCCTGTCTCAGTCAGTTATAGATGATGTGAGAGGGCGGGTGTGTGTGTTTAGGGCACGGATGGCTTGGGGATAGAAGCTCCTTCCCAGTGTAATTATCAGTCCAAATATCAAAGAAAATGAAAGATCAAATATAAAGTATGAAAATGGTCCAAGTACCACATTTAGACATTTTTTCTATTAGTTTATTCGACTCATACTGGTACATGTAGGACAACTGTGGCAACACAAGCAAAGTGGACGCAGCAACAGCTTGTTTTTTTTATTAGATTCTGTCAAGGCTGACTGAACGGACTCAAGCACAGACTCTGGGATTAAATTAAACCGTCCTTTATTTACAACACAAAGGGAGCTATATACAAAGTGAGGGGAATGGTCAGGGGCTCCAGGGATCCACGGGCAGGAAGGGGAATGGTGCTCCACACTCGCTTGCTGATCCACATGCCACTCGTTCCAGTCTCTGCACACACGCTCTGCTCTTGTGATCCAGTTCGCTCCACACTACCACTCCACTCCACACTGCCAAACACTCACTCTCAGCAATCAGGAAAAAAGGGTTACAGGAAGGGTCCAGGAAATCTATGGAGAAAAAAAACGAAGGATGATCAGAACCAGGAAACCACTAGGAAAAACATGAGGCGTGATGAGAGCCGGGTTACACCAATGTGTGAAAAACAACAGTTCAGCGACGAGAAGCTTTGAGCCACTGCTTTGGCCAGGGAAGGCAGGATAATGAGCCACAGGTGCAGCCCGGCCCAGTGAGGCTATGAAGTTCAGAATGAAATACGTGGTCAAAAGTTACTTAATTTATTTAAAAACTGTCAATGTATAAATGAGATAAAAGAATTCCCATCAAAGAAATGCAATTTAAAACAGCTTAAAACTGTTAAAAGAGTTAATAACTTTGTTCAAAATGCGGGCTCTGACTACAACCTGTTTAAAATGTAATCAATGATCTACAGGGTGGACCATCCATCCATTCGCTTCTCCTTTTCAGGGTCGCGGGGGGTGCTGGAGCCTATCCCAGCTGTCATAGGGCGAGAGGCGGGGTACACCCTGGACAGGTCGCCAGTCTGTCGCAGGGCCAACACACAGGGACAGACAACCATTCACACTCACATTCACTCGCACATTCAAACCTAGTGGCAATTTTGGATTATCCAATTAACCTATCCCCACAAGCTGCATGTCTTTGGACGGTGGGAGGAAGCCGGAGTACCTGGGGGGAACCCACGCAAACACGGGGAGAACATGCTAACTCCACACAGAAAGACCCCGGCCTGATGGTGGAATTGAACTCAGGACCTTCTTGCTGTGCGGCAACAGTGCTGACCACCGTGCCACCGTGCTGCCCTACAGGGTGGGCCTTTATATGGATACACCGTAACAACATGGGAATGGTTGGTGATATTAAAGTCCTGTTTGTGGCACATTAGTATATGTGAGGGGGCAAACTCCTCAAGATGATCGGTGACCATGGTGGCCATTTAGAAGTCGGCCATCTTGGATACAACTTTTGTTTCTTCAATAGGAAGAGGGCCATGTGACACATCAAACTTATTGGTAATGTCACAAGAAAAAAATGGTGTGCTTGGTTTCAACGTAACTTTATTCTTTCATGAGTTATTTACAAGTTTCTCTTTGTTCACAGCCATTGACATGTTGAAGAGGTTAACACGTGAGGAGCGGATGGAAATTGTGTTGATATCTGGTGAACGCAGTAACCGGGTCATTGCAACAGATTTCAATGCAAGACACCCTACGAGACCACCCATCTCCCATGCTACAGTCAGCAAACTGCTTGCTAAGTTTCGTGAAACTGGTTCAGTGTTGGATTTGCCAAAATGTGGACGCAAGAAAACTGTCAGTAAAGAAGAAACATCAGTGGCTGTCCTAGCTTCATTCAGCAAGAGCCCACAGCGTAGCAGCACTCGCCGCATGTCACTGGCATTAGTCGAACGTCCCTTCGGCGGATATTAGCTACTCACAAATGGCACCCTTACAAACTCCAGCTACTGCAGCATCTCAACGAGGATGACCCAGATCGGCCACAGAATTTGCAGAATGGGCAAAACAAAAACTGGAACAGGACCCTCAGTTCACGCAGAAGATTTTGTTCAGTGAGGCAAACCTTTATGTGAATGGTGAAGTTAACAAACAAAACAACCGCTATTGGTCTGACACTAACCCACATTGGATGGATCCCTCCAAGACTGTTGGACCAACAAAAGTGATGGTTTGGTGTGGTATATGGGGCACAACGATAGTGGGTCCATTCTTCATCAATGGAAACCTCAAGGCCACTGGATATTTGAAATTGCTACATGATGATGTGTTTCCTCTTTATGCACTGAAGCTGGCACGTTCCCTGAGTTTTTCCAGCAAGATGGTGCACCACCACATTATGGGTGCAGGTCCGAGCATTCCTAGATGAACAGTTTCCTGGAAAGTGGATTGGTCGTCGTGGGCCAGTTGAATGGTCCCCAAGGTCTCCCGATCTGACCCCCTTAGACTTTTATCTTTGGGGTCATCTGAAGGCAACTGTCTATGGTGTGAAGATACGAGATGTGCAGCACCTGAAACTACGGATACTGGATGCCTGTGCTGGCATTTCTCCTGCGGTGTTGCTATCAGTGTGTAAAGAGTGGGAGAAGAGGGTTGCATTGACAATCCAACACAATGGGCAGCACATTGAACACATTTTATAAGTGGTCAGAAACTTGTAAATAACTCATGAAAGAATAAAGTTACGTTGAAACCAAGCACACCATTGTCTTTCTTGTGACATTACCAATAAGTTTGGGCTCTGGTCACGATGTCTCATTCGCGATGAACCTGCTGAAAGAGAAGCATCATGGCTGAGCATCTTCGATGATTTATCCCCTTTTTAGGACTTTTTAGGACACAAGGACAGCATCCTCTGTATGCTGGAAACTTTGTGATGTTAGAGTGAGAAGTCTCATAGCTTTGAAGCTGAACTGAGTCTGAAAGGTATTCACCATCACACAAACTCCTCTGGTGAGGTGATTTGGATGCACTTTCAATTTTTTTGCTATATGTTCCTCAAGGTGTTTCCTTTAAGCCCAGTCTCTAAGTGAAAGAATAAATAATTTCATCTGACTTTCATTACACAGAATCAGGTTTCAATAAAGTTGAAGTATTTTTTAACTTCTCATCATACAGTGTAAATTTGCATTATTTCACATCTTTGCATATATAAAATGTGCTCATGCTCCCCAAAACACAACGTTATGCTTTCCACATATTAACCATCAGTTTAATTGCTGATATATCAGCATATATATCATTATATAAATAGTGTACAATCACACAATTAAAAAAAAGATATTTATTTTACATGTCAAACCATCTTGTCTTATTCCACATTTGTCTGTGTGAGAAATGATAGCCGTTGTCGTTTCTAGCAAATAAGCTTGACAACAATAGACGATTATTGCAGTTGTGCTTTAGTGAATATTTGTGTATTTGTAGTAAACAGCAGGGTATACATATGTTTACAACAAAGGAACGTGGCTTGTTTTGAAGGAATAACATCACGTCTCAATATACACAAAATACAGAGTATTAAGAAACATGTAATGTAGCATCACATCCTATCAGCTACACAAATATACACAAATATATGTGTAAAATATATGTGTATATTTCTGTATCTTGTGATACTCATAAGCTGCATATATACACCACTCCTAGCTGTCATTTAATAGGACTCTGCTATTTGACTGTTATTGTCCACATTTTGACACTCATGGCAGAAAGCATCACTGCAACTCGCTCAACACTGGTGAGCTGAGAACGAGTACGAATAGATAGCCACACACTCAATACACATAAACAAACACACACACACAGCCAGACTGAGTGTCAGAGGGAAACTGAAAAACAGTTTGAGCAGGTGGGGATTTGGGGATTATCGGGGATTGAACTCTTTCGGGGATTGAACTCTTTTAGGTGGAATGGAAAACTCTAAATGTGTGACCCCTGCACACACTAGAAACGAGTAAAGCATACCTCGACATTCAGCGTGATTGGCAGGAGTTCCCACGATACCTACAGAACAGTAATTGTTGAGGGGGCGTGTGTTTGACTGGCTGTGATATTAACTGACAGTGTGCTGTGTGTAGTCATTATGAAACTCCACTGTGACCTTAATCCACCATTGCTAAAGGCACTTTGAAGCTTTTAGACTAACATTTGGCCCTCTATGCTTACTCTATTAAGGTTTCTGTCTCCCTCTCTTCCTGTCCATCTGTTGCCCACTTTTCAGTGGACAGTTTCATGGCCTGATCAGCAATTCAGAGGCTTTAAACAACTGTATTGTAACTTTGAAAGCTAGATTTAGACACAAAACAAAAAAGAAAGTAAGGGGGAGCAAGAACAGTTGAAAGTGTATGAGAGACGGAGTGAGACACATCATCCACATAATGCTTCATCACTATTATGGGGGAAAAAAAGCCTCTACAGCTTTCCGGGGTATTAAAATGACACAAAATGAAACAGATTAAGATAAAGGAAAATGCTTTAAACTTTTAAATGACATACTGAGATGGAGAAAACAAGTGAAATGGCAGAAAGATCAGCCATTCTGCAAATTTAATTCCACAAGCCTGCTTTGTCTTTCTTAGTAGAACTTGGAGAACTGTGCAGTTTAATCAAAGTCAAAGTCAAAGTCAACTTTATTTGTCGATTCTGCCACATGTACAGGACATACAGAGAATAGAAATTGCGTTACTCTCAATCCCTAGATAAATAGCAAATGAACATTTAAATATATCCATCCATCCATCTTCATCCGCTTATCCGAGGTCGGGTCGCGGGGGTAGCAGCCTAAGCAAAGAGGTCCAGACCTCCCTCTCCCCAGCCACCTCCTCCAGCTTGTCCGGGGGAATACCAAGGCGTTCCCAGGCCAGCCGAGAGATATAATCTCTCCAGCGTGTCCTGGGTCTGCCCCGGGGCCTCCTCCCGGTGGGACATGCCTGGAACACCTCGCCCAGGAGGCGCCCAGGGGGCATCCTTGCCAGATGCCCGAACCACCTCAGCTGGCTCCTTTCGATGTGGAGCAGCAGCTGCTCTACTCTAAGCCCCTCCCGGATGGCCGAACTTCTCACCCTATCTCTAAGGGAGAGGCCAGCCACCCTTCGGAGGAAGCTCATTTCCGCCGCTTGTATCCGCGATCTCGTTCTTTCGGTCACTACCCACAGCTCGTGGCCATAGGTGAGGGTAGGGACGTAGATCGACCGGTAAATTGAGAGCTTCGCTTTTACACTCAGCTCCCTCTTCACCACGACTGACCGGTGCAGTGTCCGCATTACTGCAGCCGCAGCCCCAATCCGTCTGTCGATCTCCAACTCCCTTCTCCCATCACTCGCGAACAAGACCCCGAGATACTTGAACTCCTCCACTTGGGGCAGGAACTCATCCCCGACCCGGAGTGGGCACTCCACCCTTTTCCGGCTGAGAACCATGGCCTCAGATTTGGAGGTGCTGATCCTCATTCCCGCTGCGTTACACTCGGCTGCGAACCGCTCCAGTGCGAGCTGGAGGCCCTCACCCGATGAAGCCAACAGAACCACATCATCCGCAAAAATCAGAGATGAGATTCTGAGGCCACCAAAGCGAAAGCCCTCCGCCACTTGGCTGCGCCTAGAAATCCTGTCCATAAAAATTATGAACAGAACCGGAGACAAAGGGCAGCCCTGGCGGAGCCCATCACCCACCGGGAACGAGTCCGACTTATTGCCGGCAATGCGAACCAAGCTCTTGCAACGGTTGTATAGGGATTGAATGGCCCGTAGCAATGGGCCAGACACCCCATACTCGCGCAACACCTCCCACAGGACGCCCCGAGGGACACGGTCGAATGCCTTCTCCAGGTCCACAAAACACATGTAGACTGGTTGGGCAAACTCCCATGCACCCTCAAGTATCCTCGAGAGGACAAAGAGCTGGTCCAGTGTTCCGCGACCAGGACGAAAACCGCATTGTTCCTCCTGTATCCGAGGTTCGACTAGCGGACGAACCCTCCTCTCCAGCACCCTGGCATAGACTTTCCCGGGGAGGCTGAGGAGTGTGATCCCCCTGTAGTTGGAACACACCCTCCGGTCCCCCTTCTTGAAGATGGGGACCACCACCCCGGTCTGCCAGTCCACAGGTACTGCCCCTGATCTCCACGCAACATTGCAGAGACGTGTCAACCAAGACAGCCCTACAACGTCCAGAGCCTTCAGGAACTCGGGGCGGACCTCATCGACACCAGGGGCTCTGCCACCAAGGAGTTGTTTAACTGCCTCAGTGACCTCGCCCCCGGAAATTGGTGGGTCACACCCCTCATCCCCAGACTCTGCTTCCTCCCCGGAAGACGTGTCAGTGGGATTAAGGAGGTCCTCGAAGTATTCCTTCCACCGCCCGACAATTTTCTCAGTCGACGTCAACAGCGCTCCGCCAGCACTATACACAGTGCAGGTAGAGCACCGCTTTCCCCTCCTGAGACGCCTGACGGTTTGCCAGAATCTCTTCGAGGCAGTCCGAAAGTCTTTTTCCATGGCCTCTCCGAACTCCTCCCACACCCGAGTTTTTGCTTCAGCCACTGCCCGAGCCGCATTCCGCTTGGCCTGTCGATACCTGTCGGCTGCCTCCGGAGTCCCACAGGCTAACCAAGCCCGATAGGCCTCCTTCTTCAGCCTGGTGGCTCCCTTCACCTCTGGTGTCCACCATTTGGTTCGGGGATTACCACCACGGCAGGCACCGACCACCTTGCGGCCGCAGCTCAATGCAGCAGCTTCGGCAATGGAGACGCTGAACATGGTCCATTCGGACTCAATGTCCCCAGTCTCCCTCGGAATGCTGTTGAAGCTCTGCCGGAGGTGTGCGTTGAAGATCTCGCGGACTGGGGCCTCTGCTAGACGTTCCCAGCACACCCTCACTACGCGTTTAGGTGCACCAGGTCTGTCCAGCGTCCTCCCCCGCCACCTGATCCAACTCACCACCAGGTGGTGATCAGTTGACAGCTCAGCCCCTCTCTTCACCCGAGTGTCCAGAACATATGGTCGCAGGTCTGGTGATACGATTACAAAATCGATCATCGACCTACGGCCTAGAGCATCCTGGTGCCACGTGCACTTATGGACACTCTTATGTTCGAACAGGGTGTTCGTTATGGCCAAACTGTGATTAGCACAGAAGTCCAATAACAAAGCACCGCTCGGGTTCAGATCAGGGAGGCCGTTCCTCCCAATCACGCCCCTCCAGGTCTCGCTGTCGTTACCCACGTGAGCATTGAAGTCTCCCAGCAGGACAACAGAGTCTCCAGGTGGAGCACCTTCCAGCACCCCCCCCAGGGACTCTAAGAAGGCTGGGTACTCCGAACTGCCACTCGGCGCATAAGCGCAGATGACAGTCAGGACCCGTTCCCCGACCCTAAGGCGCAGGGAACAAACCCTCTCGTCCACCGGGAAAAACCCCAACGTACCGGCAGCAAGCCGAGGGGATATAAGAATACCCACCCCAGCCCGCCGCCTCTCACCAGGGGCAACTCCAGACTGAGACAGAGTCCAGCCCCTCTCCAGGAGACTGGTTCCAGAGCCCAGACAATGCGTAGAGGTGAGCCCAACTATATCTAGCCGGTACCTCTCAACCTCACGCACCAACTCAGGCTCCTTCCCCACCAGAGAGGTGACATTCCATGTCCCTATTGCCAGTCTTGGCAGCCGGGGGTCGGTCCGCCAGGGCCTCCGCTCCTGGCCGCCACCCGGCTCACAATGCACCCGACCCCTATGGCGCCTCCTGCGGGTGGTGGGCCTGCGGGAGGATGGGCCCATGTCTCCTCTTCGGGCTGTGCCCGGCCGGGCCCCATGGACTAAGGCCCGGCCACCAGACGCTCGCCCTCGGGCACCCTCCCCGGGCCTGGCTCCAGGGCGGGGCCCCGGTAACCCTATCCCGGGCAGGGTAAACTGTTCCCTCGATATTCTTTTCATGGGGGTCTTCTGAATCGCTCTTTGTCTGGTCCCTCACCCAGGACCAGTTTGCCATGGGAGACCCTACCAGGGGGCAAAAGCCCCCAGACAACATAGCCCCTGGGATCCCTGGGACACACAAACCCCTCCACCACGATAAGGTAGCGATTCAAGGAGGAGGATTAAAATATATTTAAATATAAAAGTGATTAAAAATGCAAGTAAAATAATTAAAAAGTAAAAATTTAAATAAATACAATTTTACATATAACAAGAAAGCTATACAATATACAATATAATGGGTAAGTGACATTGAGTGTAAACCAGGCAGAGTAGTGCAAATAGGCAAATAGTGCAAATGGAGATTTAGTAGTGTACGGTAAGAGAAAGTGTAACAACAAATGCCAATCCAATGCATTTCATCTGTCTTCACAGAGGGACACCAAAATATCTGGAGCTTTGCCCATAAACTTGGGAGTTCAACAGTATATAAACTACAATGCAAACCTAATGTATTTGTAACCTGGAAGACACACCAGTGATTCATGTGGGATATGGGGGAAAATTCCCTCTCATCAATCCAAAAACCCTAATCACCTCTTCCATGAGCAAAGGAAAGTAACACTGCTGTAGGATAGTGAGTCCAAACCCACCTCAGAGAAACTTGAATAACTCTTTGGGTTCCCTCTTATTTATCTGTTTAAATGTGTTAAAGCCACAACCAATACAGCCTTCATTCTCACAATATCAACAACTGATTGTCCCAAATATCAGAACAGAATTAGGGAAAAGGCTTTTAAATAGCCCCTGCTTCCTGGAATAATTCAATTCAATTCAATTTTATTTTTATACTTCCAAATCACAACAAGAGTCGCCTCAAGGTGCTTTAATATATAATCTACAGCAGAACTGAAATGATCTGAACTGGTTACCTGGGGGGAGTTTAAGTCCATCTTAAAGGAACAAGAGAAAAACTCTTTTACTCAGTGTGATTGTTTTTATTGTCTCTCTTAATTAGGGATGGGTACCGGTATCGGTTCTGACATAAACGGTAGTAACCAGACCGAAAAGCAGCGCACATTTCGGTGCTTTATTTCAGTGCTTTTTTTGCTGAGATGTCACACACTTTGTATTCCAGCCAATCATTTTAACTTTGCAAGGATAGACGTTCTTTTAGAGCAGAGCTACAGATTAAAAATGCCCAAAGCGAAGCGGTCAAAGTCTGGCTGTACTTCACAGCAAAAGATGCAAACTCAGCAGCAACAAGTGCTTTAAGCTGATACTGTGATACTGTCAAAGGAGGTAACACCTCAAATCTGATGAAACACCTGGCGACGCATAGCGTTTTTTTAAAAGCCGAGAAATGCGTCGTATTTGATAGCTTGCTGCGAGACCTCACACCGAGCGCATCTACTGCGGGTGGGTTGCCTGTTATCGGACCCGGAGTTAGAACATCCCCCAAAAACCCGAAGAGGAGAGTCCTGGCCCCTAGCCCTGCCAGTGTAGCAGAAATGATGAGGATGATGATGCAGCAGCAGCCGTTCTTCTCTGCGTGAGTAGCTTAATGTTGTTCGTGTGTAATTTACGTTGAGTAGGCTAACCACGTTATTACATTAATGCATGTAAGGTGAACTAGCAAACATCATCATAGCTACATGCGGCTGTCTTGTTTGATGGCAGATACTCCCTTCACCCTGGCCAAAAAGGCTAAAATGACCAAAGAAAAAGTGGGAAACAGCTAAACATGAGAGGTTTTTGGACAAAGTTTGTGTTTTTTCCATTGTTTAAGCACTGCTTCCAGCCAAGAGTGATACCATATATGCCCCATAGCTGCAGAAAAGGCTAACATTGTTATCTTTTTACAAAAAAACAGCTGAACATGAGAGGTTTTTGAACCAATTTTGTGTTCTCCATTCCTTAAGCTAAGTTTAAGCACTGGTTCGAGCACCGTTTAAGCACCGGCACAGTTTCAAAAGTATCGGTTTGGTACTGGTATCGGATAAAACCTAAACGATACCCATCCCTACTCTTAATGATCTGTTGTTGTATTTTTCTTTTTAAATGTTATATACTTATGTGGTACATCTATTTTTGACATTTGTTGCCATGTCTCTTTTGAAAATGAGATTTTTAATCTCAATTAGATTTTTACCTGGATAAATAAAGGACACATGGCTTACTTCCAGGACTTTCTGTGTTTTGTTCTTTCTTTGGACTCGTGGGCCCCTGATTCTTTTCTTGATTCCTTCGCTTTCCTTTCTCTGTCTTAGTCATGTCTTTACATTTTGTCTGTCTTAACTGTTCCCATTTTTCTTCAGTTCCACTTCCCCTGTCTTGGTATGGCTATGTCCCATGTGTCCCACTTGTTACCCCTCAGTTTATACATTGTCTCTGTTTTCCTTGGTCCTGGCTCAGACGCCTGTTCACTAACTGTGTATCCATGTTCCTACTGTTCTAGTTTACCCAGTGTTGTCCCAGTTTACATATTAGTTACTCAACAAAAGGCAGCCAACAGCTGAGTTGAACTTCATTCATGTTGTAGGCATTTGGGTTGGTCCTCACTATCCACTCCGCACAGTCTGCCTCCCGCAGGTCGTTACAAGCTAAATGAGCTAAATGAGACCTCCTGGGCTCTCCACCCTTTATGGGACCCACCTAAAACAATCAAGCACCGGTGGATCATCTGGCAAGTGCTTCCTCCTATTACAGGCTGGAAGTGAGGGTAGGCCATCATTTAGTCCCGCAGCCTTGCTGGTTCTCCTTTGATTCTCCAGAACCAGTAGTGCCTCCAGCCTGAAACAGTCTGAAACACAGAAAAAATTTGTGAAATTTTGTGAAATATTTATTTCAACAATAACAGATTATCATTTTTAAAATGCTTTCATATGTTCCACAGTTTGATCATTTTTTATTTTTTCATTCTGTGGACAACAATGTGCATAAATACAGATTCATTGCTAAATAAATCAACTTTTGTAAAGTTAAGTTATTGAGTACACAAATCCTTTGCAGTGTCTTAGGCAGCGTCCCATGTTTTGGAATTAGCTTTAGCCCTTTGACACACTGGTGACCTGTCCAGGTTCCAGGTTGTACCCCGTCTCTTGGCCTGTGGCAGCTGGGATGCACGCCAGCTCCCTCTGACCCTGATTAGGATGGATGGGTCTTTGTCATGGTCTGGGTGAGCCACCTGTGTTTTTCCACTGCCTCCCTGTGCATCTGTCCCTGGGCGGAGTCCACATCACTTCACCTGCTCTCCTCACCTGATCGACATCCAGGACAATCAGCAAGGCAGTATTTAAGACCAGCGTCGATATTCCGTCTTCGCCAGTCCATCTGTTAAGCTCTTGTGAGTAACAAGCAGTGTTGGTCAAGTTACTTGAAAAAAGTAATCAGTAACTAATTACTGATTAGTTCCCCAAATAAGTAATCCCGTTACTTTACTGATTACTTATTTTAAAAAGTAATTAATTACTTAGTTACTTTTTAAAAACACGATTTACAACCTGAGTAGGTAATAAAGTGATAGATCTTTCAGCCCAATTCTACTTTTTCTGCATAATCCATCATACAAAATGTAATTAAATGGAAAAGTCTCTTTTTAACTTGTTTTATTAGTTTTAATCTTTTAACTTTATGCATCAAGCAAACATTTAATTATATGCAACATTCTCTGACTTGAATAAATTAGTTTAACATTTAAACCTATTTTCTGCACATTCCAGCACATAAAATAAAATATTTTTTGTGTTTACACTCAGTCTTTCAAATAGATGCAAGTAAAACACAGCAGAAAATAAATAAAGTCAAAGACTCAGCGGTCCTGTTGCTCTATTTTCACCTGTAAAGCAGGAGTGGGGTAGGCGGAGGGTTACCCTGGTGCAGGTGTGCTGCAGCGGTCAGTGGAAGAATCCGCGAGTTTCTCTGTGAGTTTCCCATTACGTCGTAGCTACTCGGTGCTTGTTGGAAGTTTAGGGGTTTTTTCGCTGTAAAAAGAAGTTTTCTTCCCACGCACAGCGGACACTAATGTTTTTGTCACTTTTTATGGAATCAAACTCAAAGTAAGGTCAGTACTTCCACGCTTTAAACGCTGCACGCTCATACTCTCTCCGGCACTCGATATGTGATCCATTGTTGATCTGCACACAGCTGTTGTCACTAATGTCGCACTCGCTTACGTCACTGTCGTGAGACATTCTCTCAAAAAAAATCACGGTTTTAGTAACGCAGTAACGCAGCGTTCCTACGTGTATTTAAAATTGAGAGGTGGGCAACGACACCAGGGGTGAGGTGTACACCCTGATGGTCTTTTGGAGTCCGTGTAGCGTGCCCACCCCCAAGATCCTATATGTATGTGTAATGAGAGTGTGAGTAATGTGAATGTCTAAATTGTGAGATAAAATTGAGGCACAGGCAGCCAGAAGGGGACAGAGGGGGGGATGCCTCCCCTGCACCCTGGTGACATACCCCTACTCCAAGGCCCTGCATGTGTGGGTGATTGTGGTGGAGCGGGAAGAGGGAGGCAGCTGGAGATGGGGAGGGAAGGAAGGGAGGGGCAAGTGACCCCTCCTTGGGGCCAGCTCCCCCGCTGACCCCAGTAGGCACCCCCATACTCCGCAACCCGCCAGGGAAAGGGGGCCCAGGCCCATCCAGACCGGGGCCCAGAACAGCAGCGCCGCCCGGCCCCACCACAGAGAAAACTGCACCCACCCCTTCATCCACTCATCTTCCAGACTACACAAGACAATAGACGCCCAGGCTGAGATCTTCCCCCACCTCTCCTGTATCTCCCCCTCCTGCGGAGTGAGTTCCTGAAGAGAGGAAAGCTCCTGCAAGGTGTAACAATCTCCCCCACCAGTTGAAGAGACCCCCAGGTGGCTCGATGCACTGGCGGCACCGTGCGCCAGGGCCGGGCCCCCATACACCCACCCGCCCACAACCCCAGCAACATACCAACCAGGACCCAAGGCCCCGAGGCCCAGCCAGGGCCCCAGCCCGGAGACGGAGCACCCCCAGAACCTCACGCCCGTCTCGGACCCACCCCGGGGCAGCCAGGCTACCAGGTCAGTAACCCACGTCCGTCAGCACAGACCCTCCCCTAGCCCCGCTGCACGCAGCCACGAGGAAACCGTCATCTAAGAGCCAACAGAGCCCCCAATAGGCCATGACCGCTACCCTGGGTTGAGCCCCCTAAGGAAGATGCTCCTGGGGAACCCCCCGACGCCCTAAGCCTGTCCCTACCCCCACACCAATCACAACAGCGAAGGTGGCACTAAACAAAAGGAATTACTAATGTAAAAAGAAAAGTGGTTTTATTTATATATGTTTATATATAAATATTTGCGGTGGCCCCTAGAGACAAAACATGTACAAACTCCAAAACACATTTCTAGCATGTGTCATGGTCCGGGTGTGTGCCAGTGTGTCTCCCTCCGAGCCGGCGTCTCCACCCCTGGGAGGGGCCTCAGTGTTTTTGCTGATCGTTGACATCTGTGGGTAATTAGCCGGGGGACTCATAAGGCCAGCGTTCTCAATCTCTCTTCGCCAGATTCTCTGCTAAACATCAGTCAGTGCAGGCCACCACCATAATTTCCTTACGTGTTTTTTTGTGAATCACTTTTGCTTCACTGTATGTTTGTTTTTTTGTGCGCCTCCCTTTTTCAGCTACACCTAACTGTTAAACCCCTGGCGAAGAGCTTCTACTTGGATGCTGGACCTTCTGGCAGTCCCTCAGGCTACCACCAAAACTACCTACCTGCCTCTCTGCCTCCACGCCAGGAGTTTTTGGATTTACACACCCGGATTACTCCCCCTCTATGTTATCTCCGACCTCCGTTGGCAAGTACACAGTACGAAGGAGGATTTTGAGCCAAACAACATATTCATATGCCTCCTTATCTATGTTTTGAACATTTGCATTCTGTTACAGTGACCCCGACCTTTCCCTGGACCTTTTGTGACTTGCTTTCCAGTCCAATCCCCGGACCCGGACCAGATCATTATTTAGTTAACGTCTACGCTCACCTTTTGTTTATGAATATTTTGTGTGCACATTAAACATTATTCTTAAAATATATTTACGAGCTGTTCGGCGTCTTGCGTTTGAGTCCTGTCACTCGTCTGAAACGGTCCCGGCCGTAACAGCATGAACTGAACTTCCAAAACAGAGCTACCTAGATCACTTAAATTACACAATTAAAAGCATGAAAGCATATGTGTATTGTTTGTGTATTTATACACAAGCATTCATATATAGTCAAATAATAAAAAAGAAAAAAAATGTTCATTTACCTGTTACTACCACACACCAAATCCGGTCGTTGGTACTTGCTGGCTTGTGTAGCCACCAGGTAACAAAAGCTCAACACTGCCCCCTAGCATCCTGGAGCACTTCTGTTTTCTTTTGTACGTGTTTTGGAGTTTTCACATGTTTTGGAGTTTGTGCGTGTTTTGGAGTTTGTACGTGTTTTGGAGTTTGTACGTGTTTTGGAGTTTGTACGTGCTTCAGGGTTTGTACGTGCTTCAGGGTTCGTACGTGATTTGAAGTTTATGTGCTTTGTCTGTAGGGGCCACCGTAAATGTACTTTTATTTATTCACTCCACATAAAATGTAATAAATAAATAATATAATACCAAAATCAACTATTCACATTTCAACTTTTAACTATTTAAATTTTCATCTTTTTCCTTTTAAACAAATTTAAAGTGAAACAACACAAAACACTGCAAACCACAACACAATTAAATATAAATTATAATATGAAAACAAAAAGAAGATGCACATTCTCTGTCATATGGGCCTGCATGAATAAACTTTCTGAATCCTTTATCATCTGCAACTGAAAATAGTTGTGGATGATCACTATACCTTTCTAATGTGACGTTGTTGTCCCTGGCTCTTTCTCTCTCTCCCTCCTGATCTGTTCCCGTGCTACTGAGTGTAACTACCGCCCCTCCCCCTCTTCCCAGCGTAAGGCACAATAAGGCTATCTGGGAAGGCTCGCATGCTGAGTGGAGCAGAAAAAAAGTGCGAGAGAGAGAGAGAGAAAAACAAAACAAAACACGGCTCCCAATAAGGAGCCAGCTCGCGTCGTTCATGTCAAAGATCCGGCTCTAATGGTGTGTTCACACCGAACGCGATGGACGCGAATCGAGCGTCAGGTTTACATGTAAAGTCAATGGAAAGGCGCGATGACACGCGATTGCGGGTCCCGCGAAAATTCGGAAGCAGATTTGCGTCGCGAAAACGCCAAAACGCGTGAAACGTGCGTCAGTGTAGCGCGTCTGGTGCGTTTGACTCGCGAATAAAACCACGCGCATGAGTTTTTGTGTTGCATTTTGTGCATACGCGCGTTTCGCATCTACCGCTCGAGTTGGAAAAAGCTGAACTCCAGCATCAAATCGCGCCGCGACAACCAATCAGGAGCCTGGTGACGTGGCTGTGACCTAGGTCAAAGGGGCAGATCCAGCCAAAGCCTTTAATCCGGTTGTTCAGTGATGACGTGATGAATCCTACTTCCGGGTCTAAAGTAGTCTGCGTTTAATATGGCTTTTGTGTTGTTAACATGTTTAATGTTATGTATTTTCTTCTATTTGATCTCAAAAAGCTCCTAAAACAGTCAGTGATCCCTGTTGACCTCCCTCGGCTTTTATTACCACTAATCATTTATTTAAGCTCAGTTTTTAAAACCTTAGGATGTAACTACAGCCCAGCCCATGCAGCAGTATATTAATGACTAACCTCGTATTGTGGATGGATTATCTCAGTTGTTCTCCTGGCTGAAGTTTGGTCCTTTTACAGCATCCTGCCATGCGATTACATTTGTTTCTGACCACCAGAACACTAGGGATGGGTACCGGTGTCATGGCACCGGTTCTGACATAAACGGTAGTAACCAGACCGAAAAGCAGCGCACATTTCGGTGCTTTATTTCGGTGCTTTTTTTTCCTGAGCTGTGATACACTTCTAGCCAATCATTTTATGTTTCCGAGGATAGTAGGCGGGGCCAGGTACGTACGTTCTGTTAGAGCAGAGCTACAGATTAAAAATGTCCAAGGCGAAGCGGTCAAAAGTCTGGCTGTACTTCACAGCAAAATATGCAAACTCAGCAGCAACAAGTGCTTTAAGCTGATACTGTGATACTGTCAAAGGAGGTAACACCAAGAATCCGATTAAACAGCTGGCGACGCATAGCGTTTTTTTTAAAAGCCGAGAAATGCGCCGTATTTGATAGCTTGCTGCGAGACCTCACACCGTGCACGTCGGGTGGGTTGCCAGTTATCGGACCCGGAGCAACATCCCCCAAAAACCCGAAGAATAGAGTCCTGGCCCCTAGCCCTGCCAGTGTAGTAGAAATGATGATGGATGATGATGGCAGCAGCAGCCATTCTTCTCTGCATGAGTAGCTTCATGTTGTTCGTGTGTAATTTACGTTGAGTAGGCTAACCATGTTATTATATTAATGCATGTAAGGTGAACTAGCAAACATCATCATAGCTACATGCGGCTGTCTTCTTGTTTGATGGCAGATACTCCCTTGTGTTTGTGTTTTTTCCATTGTTTAAGCACTGCTTCCAGCCAAGAGTGATGCCATATATGCCACATAGCTGCAGAAAAGGCACACATTGTTATCTTTTTACAAAAAAACCCAGCTGAACATGAGAGGTTTTTGGACCAATTTTGTGTTCTCCATTCTTTAAGCACCGGTTCGAGCACCGTTTAAGCACCAGCACCGTTTCAAAAGTACCGATTTGGCACCGGTATCGGATAAAACCTAAACGATACCCATCCCTAGAGAACACTCACGTTAACTTTTATCGAGTGGAAAAAAGTTAGCTTGTTTATATTATGCTAACATAGCTGTGTCGCTAGCGGTCACGTAGCACATCATTATATACCAGCTAGCCCAACTTCAGTAACCCTACAAACGTCACTGCTGTTTAGTTTTCTGTCTTCATTTATGTTGGAAGTGATAACAGAGCTGTACGTTTGAATTTGTTTCCAAAACCCCGCAGTCAGGACATGCTATATTGTATTTAGATAGAAGCTAGCGAGCTAACTCCCTGCTAACTTCTAACTGCGTTAAATGTCATAAATTCCGTTTTCATGGATGCCTGGATGTTAAACTCAATTGTTACACCTGGTAGAGCAGAACGCTGATCATTTTATTAAAGATGAAAGACTTTAGACAGTTTTTCAACTCTCAGTAATGCCACAGTAATCGTTTGATATATGGACCTGCAGCGGAGTTTAGACCCAGACACGGCTAGTGACGTCAGACTGAACAACCGGATACTTCGATGGAGGGGAAGGCTAATCAATGCGGTAGCAAACAACTTGGAGCTGTACGACACCAGCTGCTTTCAGTACCGAGACAGGAATAAAAAGGACCGAGCTTGGAGGAAGATATGTGAAGAGATCGGGCAACCTGGTAAGTTCATTCATTTCTCTTTTGAAAGTTTTTACTGACCCGGGGAAGCCGCACAAAAGCTAGCAAGCCACCGCTATTTTCCCACTGACGTACAAATACCGTTCTGCTTCTATGCATGTTGTCATTTAGGAATATATTTTATTGTTTATTAATAAACAGCACACAGTGGTCCCGCTGTTCATCCGTCACTGCTTCGCTTTTTTGCTGATTTTTTTATTGCACAGTACAGCATTGCATTCTGCTGCCTGTGATTGCCAAATCTCCTCCGTGCTGTGTCTCCTGCGCTTGCCTAATTTATCACGTTTGGTTTTGATAACCATCACGTCCAATAGAAAAAACAGCACAAAAACACCCATAACTATGACCCTCATTCGGAAATAGACACCTGCACCGCGAGGGGAAAAGGCGCACGAAAGTGGCGGGCAGATGAAGACAAAACGCGGCATAATAATACTTTTACGTTTTGCAATCTACAAAGGTTTGCACTTTGAGAATCAATTGTGAGAACTGTGACCAATGTTCATGTGTGTGGGAAAAACAGTGTATAAAATGCGTGACCAGGGGCTAGTTATTCTGAGAACCCCTGCTGCAATAAATGAGGGACCACTGTCTACTCTACGATTATTATATTCAACCTGTTAACATTTAATACTGTATTGATAATAATAATAATAATAATAATAATAATAATACATTTTATTTGAGGGCGCCTTTCAGAAACCCAAGGTCACCTTACAAAAAACACAATTAATAAAAGGAACAATAGTCATAAAATACATAAAATAAGTTAAAATTACAAAACAGAGCGTGACAACAGATAAAATCAGCATTAAAGCGAATAAGCCAGTTTAAACAGATGTGTTTTGAGCTGTGTCTTAAATACGGAGAGGGAGTCAATATTTCTTAGTGCAGGAGGAAGAGAGTTCCAGAGCCGAGGAGCAGAGCGACTGAAAGCTCTGTTCCCCATAGTGATGAGACGTGCGGACGGAACAGTAAGATGAATAGCAGATGATGATCTGAGAGTGCGGGAAACAGTGGTGATATGGAGCAGCTCACACAAATATGAAGGAGCAGATTTATGGATACACTTGTATGTAAGAAGTAAGATTTTAAAATTTATCCTGGCTTCTATGGGCAACCAGTGAAGCTGCTGAAGAACTGGGGTAATATGAGCACTTAACGGAGTGCAAGTTATGACCCGAGCTGCAGAATTTTGAAGAAGTTGAAGTTTATGAAGGGACTTTTTAGGGAGACCAAATAGGAGGGAATTACAGTAATCAATACGGGATGTAATAAGACTATGGACAAGGATGGCAGCAGCATGGGGAGTAAGGAAGGGACGGAGTCGGTGAATATTACGTAAATGGAAGTAAGCAGACCGTGTTATGTAATTAATGTGAGACTGGAATGAAAGAGTATTATCAAGTATGACACCCAAACTCTTAACCTGAGGGGAGGGAAGGGTGGGAGAATTTTCAACGTTAATGGAAAAGCTGTGGGATTTGGTTAAGATAGATGGTGAACCAACAAGTAAAACTTCAGTTTTATTACTGTTAAGTTTGAGGAAATTGGAGGAGAACCAGGATCTAATCTCAATAAGACAGTCTGAGAGGGAGGTAGGTGGGAGGGATGAATTGGGTTTAGAAGAAAGGTAGAGCTGGGTGTCATCGGCATAACAGTGAAAATTTATATTATATTTTCGGAATATATAACCAAGAGGAAGCATATAAATAATGAATGAAAGAGGCCCCAATACTGAACCCTGGGGCACACCAGCAGAAACAGGATAGAGAGCTGAAGAATGGGATTTAAGTTGGATAAACTGAGTGCGGTCTGAGAGATAGGAGGTGAACCAGGTAAGTGGGGTATGACTAATACCAATGGAAGCTCACCGGTTCAGGAGAATATTGTGAGAAATGGTATCAAACGCCGCACTAAGATCAAGAAGGATGAGAATGGATAGGAGACCAGAGTCAGCTGCCATCAGAAGGTCATTGGTAATCCTTAACAGAGCAGTTTCTGTGCTATGATTGGGGTGGAAACCAGATTGAAATTGTTCAAAATTCAAATTCAAATTTTTATTTGTCACGTACACAGTCATACACAGTACGATATGTAGTGAAATGCTTGGACAACTGCTCGTGACCTAAAGAAAACAAAAAAGGAAAAGGCTATGAATAAGATAGGAAATAAATATGAAAAATTAAAAAGGGTAAATTTAACTAGGAAGGAATAAAATATAAATTAAGGTTAAAAATGAAATAACTGTACAACACAAATTAGAATGAAGGGTAAATTTAACTGGGAAGAATAAGATAAAATATATAAATTAAAGTTGAAAATAAAATAACTGTACAACAAAATACACAATATAGAACTATATAAGAATGTATGAAGAAATATAAATAAATATATACACAATAACAGCAGCTGTACAAGTATTAACCGGAAATGAAGAATATAGTGACCAGTGTTGTGCAAAACCAAAGTCCAGAAAGTCCAGTGTGTGTGTAAGAACTGTATGTGTGGGTCAGTACTGTGTGGTGGTGTGATTGAGAGACCGTATCGCCTGCGGGAAGAAGCTCCTCCTCAGTCTCTCTGTGTTGGTCTTCAGGGAGCGGAATCGCTTTCCTGACCTCAACAGAGAGAACAGTCTGTTGTTGGGATGGCTGAGGTCCTTCACGATCTTCCTGGCCTTGGTCCAGCACCGCCTGCTGTAGATTGAGTGCAGGTCAGGGAGCTCGGAGCGGATGGTGCGCTCAGCTGACCGCACAACCCTCTGTAGAGCTCGTCTGTCCTGCATGGTGCTGTTCCCGAACCAGGTTAAGATGTTTCCCGCCAGGATGCTCTCTATGGTGCACGAGTAAAAGTTCCTGAGCACCTTGGAGGGCAGTTGGAAGTCTCTCAAGCGTCTGAGGTGGTAGAGACGCTGTCGGGCCTTTTTCACCACGGTGTTGATGTGACAGGACCATGACAGGTCCTGCGTGATGTGAACTCCGAGGTATTTGAAGCTGTCCACTCTCTCCACTGGGCACTCGTTGATGACGGGGGTCTGGTAGTTCCTCTCCTGCTTAGTGCTGAAGTCCACTATCAGCTCCTTTGTCTTACTGACGTTTAGAAGGAGGTTGTTCCTCTGGCACCAGTTCTCCAGATTCCTAATCTCCTTCAGGTAGGCCGTCTCGTTGTTATCAGAGATCAGGCCCACCACGACGGTGTCGTCAGCAAACTTGATGATGGTGGTGGAGCTGGTAGTGGCCACACAGTCATATGTGTACAAAGAGTACAGCAGGGGGCTCAGAACACACCCCTGGGGGGCTCCAGTGCTGAGAGTGGTGGAGGCTGAGACATGTCCGCCCATCCTTACTGCCTGTGGTCTGCCAGTTAGGAAGTTGGAGATCCACTGACACATAGATGAGCTGAGTCCCAGATGCTCCAGCTTGGTGGTGAGTGTGGAGGGAATTATGGTGTTAAATGCAGAGCTGTAGTCTATGAAGAGCATTTTAACATAATTCCCCCTTCTAGTGTCCAAGTGAGTGAGTGATGTGTGGAGGAGATGAGAGATGGCATCGTCTGTGGAACGATTTGGACGGTAAGCGAACTGTAGTGGGTCCAGTGTGTCTGGTAGTGAAGAAATGATGAAGTCTCTGACCAGGCGTTCAAAGCACTTCATCACTACTGAGGTGAGGGCTACAGGGCGATAGTCATTGAGAGAAGCAGGGTGGGGTTTCTTCGGGACAGGAACAATGATGGACTCTTTGAAGCATGTGGGGATCACCGACTGAGATAAAGAGATGTTGAATATCTCAGTGAACACAGGAGCTAGCTGGTATGCGCAGTCTCTGAGGATACGACCTGGGATGCCGTCTGGTCCTGCTGCTTTCCTGGTGTTCACTCTCTTGAAGGCTCTCCTTACTTCATGCTCGGAGATGACGAGCACGTTTCCGGTGCTGGCAGTATCTTCCTGTCTGCAGCCGTTAGCGCAGACATTATGGTCATTGAGATGTGAATGAAGCTGGGCGGCGACAACTTTTTCAAGAATTTTTGAAATAAAGGGGAGATTTGATATAGGGCGAAGATTATCAAAGTTATTGGGGTCTGCACCAGGCTTTTTGAGAGTTGGAATAACAGAAGCCTTTTTCAGTGCTTCAGGAACAATCCCAGTGTTCAGGGAGGAATGAATAATATTGGTTATGAGAGGAGCTAAAGAGGGAAGACAGGCTTTAACTAACACAGTAGGGAGAGGGTCAAGTTGACAGGTGGATGGCTTAGATTTTTTAATGAGATTAGATACATCAGTTATGGAGGGAAGAGTAAAGCTTGAAAATAGCTGACAGGAAGACAGTGGGGGAACCAGGAAGTCTACTTCAGAGTCAGGAGCTCCTAAGGAGTTAAGTTGACGGTGAATGTCTGAGATTTTACAAGTGAAAAAAGAGATAAGAGAATTGCAAAAATCAACAGAATACATGTGGGAGGGGAATGTGTCTGGAGGTTTTGTAATTTTACTGAACAATGAATAGAGGGACCTGGAGTTACCTTCATTAGAACTAATTAAACCAGAGTAGTAAGCAGATTTGGCTGAGGCAATGCAGTCCTTATAGAACAAAACATGATCATTGTGCATTTCTTTATGTACAGTAAGTCCGGTTTTCTTGAATAGACGTTCGAGTTGGCGTCCTTTAGCTTTAAGGTGACGCAGGTCGGAGGTAAACCATGGAGCTGAACGGGAAAATGAGACAGTTCGATGTTTAAGGGGAGCAAATATGTTAAGAAGGTTATGAAGGTTGACATTATAATGACAAACGAGTTCATGAGGGGTTGAGGAGCAGTGGATAGATGGAAGGTCGTGGACGGCAGATGAAAAAACAGCTGGGTTGATATTACTAATTTTCCTAAAAGTGATATTACGAGAGATACAGGTTTTGGAAGCAGTTATGTTTGCATCAAAAGAAATAAACATATGATCAGACTGGGGAAACAATGTGGCTTTACAATGGGTGGGGGTAATGCCAGAACAACAGACCAAATCCAGGATATGACCTTTGGAATGGGTAGGAAATTTTATGTACTGTAGAAGCCCAAAACTTTCCAGGCAGGAGGTAAAATCTCTGGAAAGAGGGATTTTATTATTGTCCATATGAATATTGAAGTCACCAGCAATGATCAGATTTGGAGAAAGTACAGAGAAATGAGTGAGAAGAGCAGAAAATTCATTTAAAAACTCCTTGTTTGGCTTAGGTGGCCGATAAACAGTACATATGATGGTGGGGGTAGATCCAGGGAGCTGTAGTGCAGTGTATTCAAATGAATGGGAGGGAGGGGCAGAGACAGGGAGCACTTTCCAGTGCCTTCGGTGAATTATCGCGAGACCTCCGCCCCTCCCCGAGATGCGAGGTTGACAGGTGTAAACAAACTCAGATGGAGTGGAGTCGTTGAGAGAAACAAAGTCATTAGGCAGTTGCCATGTTTCAGTTAAACAAAGAAAGTCCAACTTACGATCACAGAGGAGATCATGGACGAGATGTCCCTTACCAGTGAGAGAGCGGATGTTTAATAGAGCCAACTGATTCTGCAGCAGAGCATCCCCAGTCCCTGAGCTCCTGCTGCTGCACCCACAGGTATGTACAGCAAGCACTGATACCTTTTTAGTCGGTGGGATTGCCTGTGATCACCTTTACTAAATATCTACAACCAATCTGATTATATCCTGTTTTTGTGTTTTTTCGATGTTGAAATTAAAATCTAGTAGCAGCCTTCTCATTTCTTTGTGTTTTGTGCTGTTTTACAGGCCCACAGGGGAGGACGGCTCCAAGGCAGCTGAGGGACGGGTCCCAGGACGGTCCATCGGCGCTGGAGCTGGCCATCCTGGAGTCCCTGAAGAGGCCACACCAGTCTCCAATGGAGCATTTCCTCCTCAGCCTTGTTCCTGCTCTGGAGAGCAGCTGGTCCTTTTTATTCCTGTCTCTCTGTAAATTCTTATATTTTATATATTTATGTTTAATGTTTTTCTGTTTGAGAATTTTAATATTATTTCAAATATATTTTTATAATGACTAATGTCTACTAGTTCTACTACACAGCAAATGTTGGCACACGACTTGACACATGTAGAATTTATTTCATATTATATACTAATGACAAAATATACTGATACAGTGGGATGCAGAAGTTTGGGCAACCTTGTTAATAGACATTATTTTCCTGTATAAATCGTTGGTTGTTACAATAAAAAATGTCAGTTAAATATCATACAGGAGACACACACAGTGATATTTGAGAAGTGAAAAGAAGTTTACTGGATTTACAAAAAGTGTGCAATAATTGTTTAAACAAAATCAAGCAGGTGCATCAATTTGGGCACCACAAAAAAGAAATGAAATAAATATTTAGTGTATATCAATGTGTGTGTCTCCTATATGATATGTGGGGTGCCTTTGTCTGGACGTGCTTCCCATCCAGAGCTGCACAGCACAGAGGAAAGTTCCAGCGCTCCTGGAATCCCTCTGTGATGGACCGCCAGTCTCCAGGTGAAGGCACAGCCATGAAGTCGTCCACTAGACAGTCCCAGATGGCCGTCGCTGCCTGGGGGGTGATCTGGCTCACCGTGGACACACCGACTCTGTAACTGAATGCTTGGTCGTGAAGGAGTCCGCGGTGACAAGGAACCTGGAGAAAATTTTTCAAAATCAGTATTATGTGTACTGCAGTTACAAAATACATTATTCAAATTCCAAAATACTTTTGTGATGTCAGATTTAAATTACAAAACATGAATCTTACATAAAACATTTTGTAATTATAAGGATAATTACAAAATGTATATTAGATAATATCTAAAACAGCTGTGTTTTGTTTTAACTTTAACATATCATAATTTGATTGGTAGCAACTTTTGCCTCTACAGTGAGCCAATCACTCATAATTCCTAAACATGTCAATCAGGTAGGAATGAAGTAAGACATTAATAGAAATAAAGAGTTGTATGTTGACATGTAGCCCTTTCCTTGCTTAAATCATTAATATTTTTGAAAAATTAATCTGTGATAAGACATAGCTTATCAAGATAGAACCATGTAACTAGAGATGAACCAAACTGTTCAGTTTTATCTAACTCTGTTTTAATAAAGGCTGTGACCCCTGCTATAGAGTCTGACAGCTGCAGGGATTATATACAAATATTCAACTATCCCAGAATTAAACCAGGTCTAAATAAAAAGGAGTGAGTATCACTACAAAGGTTAACTCAGTGGTCCTAATGTTACAGTTTGATATCAGCAAACACCGAGCGCATACATTGATGTGACACCACAGCCATGCTATCATCGCAAACACTGATAACAGCATAAATCGAATTAAATCGGGACTTGATGAGACCTTCTGAGTATCGCTAGAAATATTATAAACAGTCGTCTCTGTACCACAGTTTGCTATCAGTAAACACCGACAGCATTCACTGTTAGCATTGCACATCCATGTTAGCAGTGTATAAATGGATGGTTTAGCATATTAGCACAGGTATCAATAAAGGACTACCGTATTAAATACTTTTACTAACCTCAGGCAGACGGACAGGCGCTCTGCAGGTGGGATTGAGCGCCTGTAATTGGTGTCTAGGCGGGCGATGCTGGGACCGACGAGGGGAAGCAGGTTCTCAAACTGGCCGACGGTGATAGCGCTGGAATCGGCCGTCATCCAGGCACAGCTCCTGGAGCAAATGGTGAAACTCACCAAACTGCTCATGCCTCTGGAGGACCTGATGGACCCAGGTACGGCGAGGACGTCTTTTACGCTGCTGCTCTGCTCTCCACAGTACATAGAGAAGGGAGACTCTCTCTTCAAGTGCTAGCTCGACAGCTGCCATCTTGCAAAGATACCGGTCTGGCACAACTCCCTCCCACATTTCCGGTTCACACACACGATGGATCTTTCTTGGACACGCGTTGAGACGCGAATGTGCACGCGTCAAATTAGGGGCGTTTGGGGCGTTTTGTTCGCATCCATCGCGTTCGGTGTGAACACACCGTAAGAGCCATTTCGTTCGCGACTGACCCATCACTACAATACATGTTTTAAACTCTCTACTTTGATAAATAATGTGTTCCCGAGGAATCTCTCCGAGGCCATTGTGACATGCTTCCTCTTGTCTCAGTCTCTTGTCTCAGTCCTCTGTTGTTCCTCTGGTGTTAATTATATGTGCATTTGGGTCCTCCACATCAGCGGTCCCCAACCTTTTTTGCGCCACGGTTAGAGTACCAGCCCGTGGCACGGGGGTTGGGGACCACTGCTCTACATTACAATTGATGTGCTTATCTCACAGACCTTGACAGGTTATAGATTTTCAGCCTAAGCTAAGGAAAGCCAATGAAAAAAACCCACAAAGACTACCAGAGGTACAGAAAAACCAAGAGACCTTGAAAGGGTTAAGGCCATTGTAATACTGTCACTGAGTGTACAATAGATTCAAAGGTGTGTGTGTGTGTGTGTGTGTGTGTGTGTGTGTGTGTGTGTGTGTGTGTGTTCATGAATGAGAAAATCTGTTCCACAGTAAATCTGTTATCCCCACAGATGGTTCCTGATGAGCTAAAGACAACAGCCAAAAAAAGCCAAGGACGGTACACTTCATGACACACACACACACACACACACACACACACTGTTTTTATTAGCATAATTAGAGCTGTAACACTGTTACATGTGACAAATGTTTAACTTAAGTTATTAGTTTATGTTCATTTTGACAATATTTGGGCCAGAGAATTGCAGAAAATATACACTCAACATCATCCTAGAAAGGATCAGAGTTACGGTGTTCAAAAAACTGTCCATCACCACTGATGACACTGCTGTTGTACACCCTGGAGACAACCCTTTACAGCTGATGTTATTAGTAGTTTTCTATTGAAAGATTTCTCAATTCTTCTTGGGTGTCAGCCAGCTACTCTACTGCAAATCCCTCCTCGCTGGAGTCTCACTGCCTACTACTTTAAGGTTAGTCCAGACTTCTGGTGTTTGTCCAGTCACCTGGTATCATGAAATTTTCCATTAAAGGCATGACAGTTTATTTGTTTGAACATAGAAGAACAAAGTTTTTGCATGGCATTTTGCACCCTGAACAATGCCCTAACCTCTACCTTGACCTTATCCTTAACCTAAGGAGCTTGTATTTGAAATATGTAGTGGTAAGTGGTAAAATACAATGAGGGTTTCTACAGGCAAAAACATGGCTGTGGTATGGGCTCCCCAGTGTCACCAATTGTAGCCAACCTTTACATGGAGGAAGTGGAAAGAAAGGCTCTTGGCTCTTTTAAAGGGAGAGTACCCAGCCACTGGTACAGATAGGTGGACGACACCTGGGTCAAAATTAAAACACAAGTGGAATCCTTCACTGCGCACATTAACGCTGTGGATAAAAACGTCAAGTTCACCAGGAAAGACACAAAGGACGACTGTTTGCCTTTCCTGGACTGCGCTGTGCACATTGAAGAGAATGGCAACCTCAACATCGAAGTTTACCGGAAGCCCACACACGGACCAGTACCTCCTCTTTGACTCCCATCACCCTCTGGAACACAAACTTGGAGTAATTAGGACCCTACACCACCGGACAGAACGTGTTCCCTCTAAGCCTGAAGGGAAAAAGAAGAAACACACACATGTAAAGGAAGCACTCAAAATATGCAGTTATCCTAATTGGGCATTTATATAGTCAGCAAAGATGCACAGAAAAGAAGATCAGACACCAGCGAGGGAGAATAAGAAAGACAAACGCAACAACATTGTCATCCCCTATGTAGCCGGTGTATCAGAGAAACTCAGGAGAGTTTTCTCCAATCACGACATCCCAGTGTACTTCAGACCCAGCAACACACTCAGACAAAAACTGGTTCACCCGAAAGACAAAACTCCAAAACACAAACTTAACAATGTAGTGTATGCTGTACAGTGGTGCGAGGAATGCCCGGACCTTGCTGCACGTCTTGATTTGCGGCTGCTTTACAACAGTCGACTGTGGTAGTACACTCTAGTGGGAGGGGCTACGAGCTCACATGGCTTGTAGCTGTGCCGGAGAGCAATCTCAGGTGAGCTATTTATATCTGCAGTAGCCTTAAAGGACTATTGTTTGTTCTCTTGCCAGTGGACTACTTTTCTTCCGGTTGTAGAAGAACTGACACACGTCCGCATTCAGTGCCATACACTTTCTTTATTTTGCTGGCCAGCTATCACGATTGTTTTCTCACAGACAATACAAAGACATTTTAGTTATTGCCAAATAGACCCTCTCTGATCACGGACTGAGGAAGTTGAAGTAGCTGTGCCGGAGAGCAATCTCGGGTGAGCTAGTCGGGAATATTTACATCTGAGAAAAGACTCTCTCAGTAATATATTCACATATATTGATGCAAATATTTCTTTTTTTCCTCTTTTCTTCTTCTCTTGGTTTACATTGCATTCCAAGGGACTGTAAGTTGTTCAAGTTGTAAACATTTGCACTTAGAGTTTGTTAAGTTTTATTTGATGTATCAGTGTCAAGCTGATGTCTAAGAGGGTGTGGTAGGGACATATGCGCTGCAGTCCAATTCTTTAAAGCATTAAATAAATTGTCCTCTGTTGTTATCCACATTGTTTCGATCATTCTTTGGTGAGTGGACATATTGGTTACATTTCTGTTATGCTAACATAGCTGTGTAGCTAGCGATCACATAGCACATCATTATATACCAGCTAGCCCAACTTCAGTAACCCTACAAACGTCACTGCTGTTTAGTTTTCTGTCTTCATTTATGTTAGAGGTGATACCAATGCTGTGTGTTTTAATTTATTCAGAAATCTGTCAGTCAGAACATGCTATATCATGTTTAGGTGGAAACCAGCGTGCTAACTTCCTGCTAACTTCTAACTCCGTTAAATGTAATACATTCTGTTTACATGGATGCCTGGATGTTAAACTTAATTGTTACACCTGGTAAAGCAGCAGCGCTGATCATTTTATTAAAGATGAAAGAATTTACACAGTTTTTAACTTTCAGTGATGCCGCAGATTTTGTTTAACTTTGGGACCTGAAGCAGAGTTTTGCCCCAAAAATGGCTAATGGAGTCAGACATAAAGACCAGAAAGGGCAGTTAGGGCAGTAGACTTCCTGGCTAATAATGATACAGACCAATACAGCAAGAAAACGAGTAGGATTCATTACAGAAAGAAAAGACCATAAATAGCAATCCTTAAACCAGGGGTGCCCAATCCCGGTCCTCGAGAGCTACCGTCCTGCAGCTTTTAGATGCATCCTTGTTCCCACACACCCGAATCAAATGAATGGCTTGTTATCAGGCCTTTGCCAAACATGATGGCATGCTGAAGAGGTAATCAAACCATTTTATTCAGTTGTGTTGGAGTAGGGATGCATCTAAAAGCTGCAGGATAGTAGCTCTTGAGGACTGGGATTGGGCAGCCCTGCCTTAAACAATTAACATTATATTACAAATCACATATAACAACATCTGCAGTGGCCACCGCAAACTAACCAGATTGTGGATTGAACCAAGAACTTTCTTGCTGTTAGACAAGAGCACTAACCACCACGCCAACAAGCTGTCAATCCAGGATTAACAAAAGTAGGAAAGCTAGGAAAGTCGTCCTTCATGGCCCACCATATCCCAGAATTCCTAGCACGGCCCAGCCAATTCCAGTTTCCAACAATGGTGGCTGGTTTTTAATAACACTCTTATTGCTCTTTCTTTCTTTCTTTCTGGGTCACAAAATGAACTTTTAACATATTTTCGAGCGAGAATGTAGCTGTGTAAACTTCAAATATCTGCACGGTTTATCAAGACATCACATATTTGTAAGAGTGCTCCGATGTTGTCGGAGATGACTGTTACTCACCAGCTCGATAGCTACTCTGGAGCTCGAGGGTAACTAGAGCCACCAAGAAAAGCAAACTCCTGGTACATCATTTTAAGATGACCACGGTCTTTCGCTACTCAGGTTAAATATATAAATACTCAGGTAATATATAAGTCACTTACATAAACTAAAAATGTTGTTGATTGGCTGTTTCTATGTTTTATTTGTCCCTGAGTAAATTGGTATGGCTGAGATTAGATTAGATTAGATAAAGTCAAACTTTTAAATACACTTAGTCATTGAGGGCTAGCAGGAGGGACTATGCGCTTACCTGCTGCTCCTTGGCAGGTAGCTCCATGCCCTCCTGGGTTTTAATTGCACCTTAGAACACATATGCATCAACACTACAATGAGCGGGTGGAGGGAGGTTTGGAGTCTTCTCCCACCCCCATTCTCTGCGGCCTGCTGGAGCGGGAGGGCTAGTAGGAGGAGTTGGCCGTCCGACTGCGGTCTGGGGTGTGGGGCCTCCCTGCTACTGCGGAGTCGGGGTGGTCTGCCTCTCCCCACCGCAGGGAAAAGGGTAACACCACCTGGGTCTGGGTGCAATTCCCCCCTCCAGGGGCAAGGGTACCTAGACCCGGTTCGTAGAGTACGCTTGGGGAGTGTGATTGTGTGTACAGCGTCTCTTTATGTCTGTCTCCACGTTGGTTGAGTGTGGAGTAAGTGCATATGAGAGCATGAGGGTGGGAATGGATGTTTGTGTCTGTGTGTGCCTGTATGTCTGTGTCTATATGTCAGGTTGGGTATCAGACGCCACCTCTCTGGGGACACCTCAGGCCCTCCAAGGTTTGGAGGCCTATCTCCACCCACCACCACTTCCCCTGCCGGTGGCGGACTCCCTCAGGTGTCGGTGTGTTGGTGGTTCTTTGTGTCTGGGGGTGGGCGTCCGGGTACACACCGGCTCACTCCTTGGCGGCCGCTTGTCGGGGCCTGGGGCCTGGGGCTCGCTCGGGCCCCTTTGGAGGTGGGGTGCCCCCGGCCTCTCGGCCTGGGGCTCGGTCACTCAGGCACAGCTGGGGGCCGGCGGAGCTCACGGGCGCGTCACTGCAACTCCCCCTGACTTCTGCTCCGCGGCTGCTGGGCGAGCCCTCATCTGGGACTCTCCTCAGCTCTTACTGGAACAGTGGCGCGGCTGCCCCTCTGTTGGTCTTCCATGGTCTCTTGTGTTCTGGGGGCCTCTGGATGTCTGGAGTTTTGATCTCCTCCATACCCGCTTCACACCCTGGAGGACGGGGCTATGGCCCCCCCACACTCCCTAGCAGATCATTACATGGAGAAACCTTTGGAATGCAAGCATGCTGATCCACACAGGTATGCACACATGGGTATTCACAGACGCGGACTAAAGCTTTCTTGGCTGCTGCCTCAAAGCACACTGTGCGCTGTCTATCTTGCGTGCTGCACAATATCGTTTATTATTTAGTAAATATTGATATCTATGACTAGCTAGTTTATTGTGATGGTGCTTTGTTTTCTCTATTATTATGTTGCTCTTTGTTGTTTGCTGTCTCCTCTGTTTGTTTTTTTTGTTTTTTTTGTTTTTTTTCTCCATACAGGTGACCCAGGAGTTCTTTTTTTTTCTTCTCTCTCTTCCCCCCCTTCTCACCGTCTCTTCTCCCCTTTGGTTTTCTTTCTTTCTCTCCCCCTCTTTCTCTCATTCATTCCCCCTGTCCTATTTATTAAAAAAAAAAAAAAAAAAAAATGACAAAGGATGAACTGAAGCTCTGCCATCACGTAATGTCGCATACTGCTGTTTCTGATGTCATTTAAAAAAAAAAAAAAAAAAAAAGATAAAGTCAAACTTTATTAAGTATAGGCATTCTGTGGCTCGTTGGTCTAGGCGTATAATTCTCGCTTATGGTGCAAGAGGTCCTTGCTTCAAATCCCCGACGAGCCCCCTAAACATGACGAGCTTTCAGCTTCATGGAATCCTTTGGCAAGTTACATTGCTTCTGGGGCATTGTGCTATCACCATGGAAACTCTAAAGATCGAGCTGAGTCAAGTTAAGCCAAGCTACACTGTAAAAAAGATCCGTATATTTAACAGTGAAAGACAGTAAAAACACAACAGGAAAAACCTGTTAACTATAAAACAGTTTAAAACTGTTGATTTGATGTGAAATTGCCGTAAATAAAGAAATGTAAAAAAACTGTAATATGTACATTATTTCTCTGAAAAAAATACATAAACCTACTGTAAATCACTCTTGCATAGTTTTTTTAACGGAAGATTCCAATAAAGTTTAGAACAGGCAAACACAATTTTTTTTACATTTATTTATTGAAAAAAATACAGGTTTTAATTGCTGAATGTAAGCATGGTTGTGCTGGTAATGGATACATGCTGTAATATGACTTTGTGATTTTTGCATTAATTTCACATAATAATAATAATGGATTAGATAGCGGTTTTCAAGAAGCCCAAAGCACTTTACATTAAATCCATTCTTGATTCATAGCACATTTAATACAGCATATTCATATAACAGGTACATATGTCCCAAGATCTTTATACTAGAAATGTATTAGGGCAATTTTTGGATGTAGTTTTTGTAAAGAATATGGGATGTAGCTGTTAAATCTACATTCTGTTGAACTCAATAAACCATGAGTTTAAAATGTAAAAGCTAACAACTACTTGAGAGACCTACAGCTAATGATAGACATACTATATTATTGAGTGAATTCATATAATCCCAAAAGTGTTAAAACAATAATCTGTTGTCTGTTCTATTTATTCATAGTTAATTATCATATGAAGAAAAAAGATTTTAAAAGCACCTCCTCCCAAAACTAGGCGTTTTCCCCTGACGTTTAGAGCACCGTTTCACATCAAGGCGCCTGATTTCAAACGGGCCAATCAGCGCACTGCGTCAGGCTCCACCGCAGATAACGTCTGTACAGCTCCACACAAGTTTTGCTTTGGACTACGGCAGCACGCTATCGTCATTTTCGTGGACTTGTTTCTCATTTTTTTTAATTTAACGTCTGCCACAGCTCGTCTTCAGTCACTACGGTAAGAAAATAATCCTACTTGGTTTATTTATCGACAGCATTGTGTTGTAGGCAGTGAAGGCGCAAATGATAAATTTACGTTAGCTTTAGCTCGTTTCTAGCATTAGCGTTAGCTACATCAGGCTGAAAAGAGCCTTGCAAAACCAGCAGTGCGCGTTTTGAGACGTGTTTTGGAGACGGGTGTATTAATGGAAACCGTCTAATTAGTATAGCTATATTTGAATGCTTTGTCTAAATGCGGCCTGGATTTTCCCGCCTTGTTTGACATCCGGCTGAAGCTTTAAGTTAGCTAGCCTCGCAGCTGTGTCATATTGATTATGTATTTTTGCAGCATATGTGGAGAATCGGTTCAGTCCGTGAAAGCTTATGTTTTGCATTGCAGACTGCATCGTAATGAACCCCGGTGTATTTTTAAATGTGTTGAAGTAAGTTGTAAGCAGGTATTTTCTGGATATGCTGCTTTAAAGTCTCACTTCTACCGCCACCACACTGGTACCGCAACTGTTTCTCAGAATGCTACCTTAATGGGTTTGAATTGCACTGTCTCACTTTGTGAATGCCAGTGTGAGGGAACCAAAGCTTTGATTGCTCACTTACAGGAACACATAGAAGAGGGACGGCATGTAACTCGTCCAGTGAGAGGATGCCAAAGTGAGTTCTCTGTAAAATCTACATTTACCTCCCATATGTCTAGAAAACACAAACGTTAGGAAAATGTGATTTGTGGTTTAAACAAAGATACTCAGAGTCCATCTACAAGTGCCACCATGCAGAAAGGTGCCAGTGTATCAGATATAGAAGACCCTGGTATGGATGGGTCTAATTTCAGTGACCTGTATCTCAGAAATGTATGTATGTTTTACATTAAACTACAGGGACAGCATCTTCTGCCAGCATCTACCATTCAAACCATTGTTGAAGAAATACAAAATATACATGAATTGGGACAGATGTATACATTGAATAGACTAAGGTCACTTCTAAAAGATATGTCAGTTTCAGATGAAGACATAAAAATCTGTGACACAGTAAAACAATCTGACTTGTTCTCAGCTTGTCACACAGGGCCCATGAGAACTGCTTATTCAAGAGTTCAGTGCTTTAAAGATGTGTTCAAGTATGTTGAACCCAGAAAAGTGTTTTTGGGCAGGGACGAGAACAGGATGGAGAGATTTTCCTATTATGTTCCTCTGCTAAATATTTTGAAGGGCATGCTGGAATCAAGTTTTTGGCAAGGTCTCATATCAGTGAATCCTAATAATGTTTCAAGACCAGATGTTCTCAGGGACTGTTGTGATGGTAACGTGTTTCTGTCAAACAAATTTTTTCAGGAAAATCCACATTGCCTCAAGCTGGTTCTATACCAGGATGCATTTGAAGTGGTGAACCCACTTGGTTCTGCCAAAAAGAAGCACAAGGTTTTGGCTGTGTACTTCTCTCTACTCAACATCCCACTAACACCCTTCATCATTGTTTGCGGTAAGCTGAAAGAGCAAAATTCAACGTTTTTTTTTTTTCTGTTGTAACTGCCACGTTCTTGTACTCTTGGCTTGTTTAGTTTCATGTTCTGTTGCTTCCTCACTAATACACTGGATAACACAACCATATAAGTTCAACTAGTAACATAACTCATCCTATGATCCATGTAACAAGTATCTCTGTATTTGTATATATGACTGACATTAAAGCTCTTGTTATTACATTTTTTAATTTGTTGTTGTTGTTGTGTTAATTCTCAGGTTCCTCCTGCTTCGCTGCTGAGACATTCATGTTGAGCATTGACAAGAAGACTGTCAACGACCGCATCACAACCTTCACCTCTGCTATCTGCCTAATGTTTGGCAGTTACTGCTGCTTTAACATACACTACCCTGTAGAACTACGATCAACACTGGAGTTCCTTCAACGGTAAAATTTATTTTATTATGGATTAATTTTTGTGCTTTTCAAACTTGGCCATTTGATATCCCACCTCAGGTTGTTAATTTCCTCAATCTCTCTCGCCCTTTTTTCATGAAGGTGTTTCTTTTCCATAAATCCAGAGAGAGGCACCAAGGTTGAATCCAAGAAGAAAAAAGTGTTCTCAGTCAATCCCAGAGTCCTCACTCTCATCTCAGACATTGCTGACCATGAGTGGATCTAGTCCTACCCCTCTTGTTTGAGACAGTGATAAAGGTATACTATGTTACATACTCTACAGATGTTCTGTTTTTGAAACAATTGTTACATTTCTGATTGTGAGTGGGAAGTTTAACAATGTGAAGTTTTACTAGACACAATTTGTAAAAGTACATGGTCTACTTTTGATTCACTGTTTTATATCTGAAAAATGTATCTGGTAAAAATGTGGTAAACCTGTGATTTTGTTTCTTGGATTTTAATTTTCCCAGTTTTAAAGATATTTGTATTCCAATAGTGTAAAAGTATGCTGCATGTACATTAGGGCTGCCACGATTTGTCGACTAGTCACGATTACGTCGACTATCAAAATCGTCGACGACTGATTTAATAGTCGACGCGTCGTTTGAAACTTTGTAAGATCACAAAAGACGCAGGAATAAGTGGCAGGATTTAAGAGTGTAATAACGGACTGAAACAGAAGATGGCAGCATTGCATGTACAAGGATGTCAGCTACCGTTAAACCCCGAAGAAGAAGAAGAAGAAGGAGAAGCAGCTGTGTCCCAGAATTCATAGCGCGGCCCAGCGCAGTTTCCAACAATGGCGGCAGCTAGTTAGTTTTAATGTTACTCTTATTCTTCTTTCTGGGTCACAAAATAAACGTTTAACATATTTTCATGGAGAATGTAGCTGTGTAAACCTCAAATATCTGCTCAGTTTATCAAGACACCACATATTTTCAAAAGCGCTCCGACGTTTTCGGAGACATCTGTTACCCACTAGCTCGTTAGCGAGCCGGGGGCTAGGTCACTAGCGCCGTGAGAACACCGGACTCCCCACAAATCGTTTTCAAACCCACCGCTGTCTTTCGCTACTCAGGTTAAATATATATGAGTCACTTAGATAACTTAAAATGTTATTGTTTGGCTTTTTTTTTTTTTTTAGTATTTTATTTGTTCCTGAGTAAATCGGTTTGGCTGAGATTAAAGTTATAGTTTTTGCACAGCTGAATAAACGTCAAGCAGACAGCTGATTATCAGAAGTGTGAGATGCTCCAGAATATACTCCAGTGTCCTGTTATAGTTTAGATAGCAAGGAGTTTATTAAACTTCACCGAAACAATCTGCAAATTTCATAAAAATTTAACAAACTATCATCTTGTCTTTACTTTTAGTGAGCACATACCTTAAACACTTAAAGCTGTAAGCTAATGATAGTTATATAAGAGCAGATGCTGCTGGTGCAATAAGCTGTAGTTTTACGTCTAATGGATGATGATCTGATTAGTCGACTAATCGCAAAAATAATCGGTGACTAGTCGACTATCAAAATAATCGTTTGTGGCAGCCCTAATGTACATTGCTGGCATTTTCAGGTTTACTGCTCAGTTCTGTGTGCAAAATATGTGGGTGTAAACTTGTTCCTGTAGTTTCTTCAATTCAGATTTTCTTTCAATTATAGAAAAAATCTTTAATTCTCTATATTTGTATTTGGGTAATTTGAAAAGTCAAGATTCTACGTGTACTGACATTTATGTAGTGAGAACAGCACCAAAACACTTAAAGGTGTCTGAATTGTCTGCTAAAGGTAATGTGAAGTATAATGTGTGCTCAACTTACAACACTGGTTTTGCACAGTTTGACAGAACTTGTAAGAATTCTGTGATTTCTCACTGTTACTGTCATGGAGATAACTAGTAACTATTTGTGATTTGTTGAGTACAAATGTAAATGTTTGATGTTCAAAACATCAAAGATGTTAAATAAAATACTTTTTTGGAAATTTAAGGTGGACATTTTTGTGTTACATTTAGTAATTTGAATAAAATCATGGTTTGTGTATTAAGCTTACAGAGTAGAACACTTAAGAACACTCTAGTCTAAAAACGGTTACAGAATAAAATTGTATTTTTTTATTTTTTGATAGTTAATTTTACAGGGAAAAAATGTTGTGTTTTCTGGCACAAACTTTATTTTATATGTTATTTTCATGTTAATTCTAGGGAAAAACATTATTTTTTTCTTCAAGTTAAAACATTTTCTTCTACGGTAAAATATTGACCCTAGCACTGTTTTTAACCGTAAAATCAACAATAACAATACCTTGTTACCGTTAAAGAAGAAAATGTTTCACCCGTAATTTTACAGTAGATTTCTGGCAACCACAGCTGCCAGCGTTTTACCGTAAAATCTACAGGTTTTTTTTTTACAGTGTAGGTGGGTGCTAGTGGAAAAGGGCTATTGGAGAGCACAAAGTCTTATCGAAATTGAGGTAAAGACATTACGCTACATATGTGAAGGTCTCATAATGGTTTCACCTGAAACCTCTGCTGATATTTACCCACGCCTTTTTTCCACCCTTGGCTCATGTGATGCGTTTCATAGTTGGTCAACGACCCTGGTAAAGACAACCCCCTCTGGGTTTTAAATAGCTGGGACTCTCCAACGTTTAGTTTTAGATCTAACGAAGGTTCTCAGAGGAGAGGTGAAAGGTCTTCAAGGCACTTAGAGAATTCCAGCTGCTTTCTTTCAAAGCTCATCAGACTACCATGACGTGGATGACTGGGAACCCTTTTTTCTCATTCACTGTGTGCAGTCCCTCTGGAGTCATCGCTGTTGGAGCTTGTCAGTAGCAAAGTCCTGAAGGTACAAAAATGAATACTGAAGAGAGCTTAAAAACATTCCTGCTTGAATTTGAAGGCCGATATAAGTCTATCCTTTCAGAGTTGCAGACTTGAACGCAGGCCTCCTGTGGCTCGTTGGTCTAGGCATATGATTCTCGCTTAAGGTGCGAGAGGTCCCGGGTTCAAATCCCGGACGAGCCCCCTTAAAATCACAAGCTCTTAGCTTCATGGAATTCTTTGCAAAGACACATTCCTTCTGGGGCATTGTAAATGTGTTGTGTGCCAAACCATTCAATGTGATGTGTGACACCAATTTGTCTTTCTAAAATAACGTTTTTGATTTTGTGAAAGAGTCACTCTCATGACTCATTGAGTGATGCCATTGACTGCACAGTCCCTCCCACGCAATCTGTATATGTCACATTTTGAGATTGCCTTGGAAACCTTACTGGGCAGGTACTAAAAAAATACCTGTAACCAGGTACTATCACCTAATGGAAACTTTAAAGATCGAGCTGAGTCAAGTTAAGCCAAGCTAGGTAGGTGCAAGTGGAAAAGGGCTATTAGAGATCACAAAGTCTGATCGAAATTGAGGCCATTCAGTTTCGGTGTAAAGACGTTAAACTACATATGTGAAGGTCTCATAATGGTTTGACCTCTGCTGATAATTACCCACACCTTTTTTCCACCCCTTGGCTCATGTGATGTGTTTCATAGTTGGTTAACGACCCTGGTAAAGACAACCCGCTCTGGGTTTTAAATACCTGGGACTCTCCAACGTTTAGTTTTAGATCTAACGAAGGTTCTCAGAGGAGAGGTGAAAGGTCTTCAAGGCACTTAGAGAATTCCAGCTGCTTTCTTTCAAAGCTCATCAGACTACCATGACGTGGATGACTGGGAACCCTTTTTTCTCATTCACTGTGTGCAGTCCCTCTGGAGTCATCCCTGTTGGAGCTTGTCAGTAGCAAAGGCCTGAAGGTACAAAAATGAATACTGAAGAGAGCTTAAAAACATTCCTGCTTGAATTTGAAGGCCGATTTAAGTCTATCCTTTCAGAGTTGCAGACTTAAACGCAGGCTTCCTGTGGCTCGTTGGTCTAGGCGTATGATTCTCGCTTTGGGTGCGAGAGGTCCCGGGTTCAAATCCCGGACGAGCCCCCTTAAAATCACAAGCTCTCAGCTTCATGGAATTCTTTGGTAAGACACATTCCTTCTGGGGCATTGTAAATGTGTTGTGTGCCAAACCTTTCAATGTGATGTGTGACACCAATTTGTCTTTCTAAAATAACGTTTTTGATTTTGTGAAGGAGTCACTCTCATGACCCATTGAGTGATGCCATTGACTGCACAGTCCCTGCCACGCAATCTGTATATGTCACATTTTGAGATTGCCTTGGAAACCTTACTGGGCAGGTACTAAAATATACCTGTTACCAGGTACTATCACCTAATGGAAACTTTAAAGATCGGGCTGAGTCAAGTTAAGCCAAGCTAGGTAGGTGCAAGTGGAAAAGGGCTATTAGAGATCACAAAGTCTGATCGAAATTGAGGCCATTCAATTTCGGTGTAAAGACGTTAAACTACATATGTGAAGGTCTCATAATGGTTTCACCTGAAACCTCTGCTGATAATCACCCACGCCTTTTTTCCACCCCTTGGCTCATGTGATGTGTTTCATAGTTGGTCAACGACCCTGGTAAAGACAACCCGCTCTGGGTTTTAAATACCTGGGACTCTCCAACGTTTAGTTTTAGATCTAACGAAGGTTCTCAGAGGAGAGGTGAAAGGTCTTCAAGGCACTTAGAGAATTCCAGCTGCTTTCTTTCAAAGCTCATCAGACTACCATGACGTGGATGACTGGGAACCCTTTTTTCTCATTCACTGTGTGCAGTCCCTCTGGAGTCATCCCTGTTGGAGCTTGTCAGTAGCAAAGGCCTGAAGGTACAAAAATGAATACTGAAGAGAGCTTAAAAACATTCCTGCTTGAATTTGAAGGCCGATTTAAGTCTATCCTTTCAGAGTTGCAGACTTAAACGCAGGCTTCCTGTGGCTCGTTGGTCTAGGCGTATGATTCTCGCTTTGGGTGCGAGAGGTCCCGGGTTCAAATCCCGGACGAGCCCCCTTAAAATCACAAGCTCTTAGCTTCATGGAATTCTTTGGTAAGACACATTCCTTCTGGGGCATTGTAAATGTGTTGTGTGCCAAACCTTTCAATGTGATGTGTGACACCAATTTGTCTTTCTAAAATAACGTTTTTGATTTTGTGAAGGAGTCACTCTCATGACCCATTGAGTGATGCCATTGACTGCACAGTCCCTGCCACGCAATCTGTATATGTCACATTTTGAGATTGCCTTGGAAACCTTACTGGGCAGGTACTAAAATATACCTGTTACCAGGTACTATCACCTAATGGAAACTTTAAAGATCGGGCTGAGTCAAGTTAAGCCAAGCTAGGTAGGTGCAAGTGGAAAAGGGCTATTAGAGATCACAAAGTCTGATCGAAATTGAGGCCATTCAATTTCGGTGTAAAGACGTTAAACTACATATGTGAAGGTCTCATAATGGTTTCACCTGAAACCTCTGCTGATAATCACCCACGCCTTTTTTCCACCCCTTGGCTCATGTGATGTGTTTCATAGTTGGTCAACGACCCTGGTAAAGACAACCCCCTCTGGGGTTTAAATACCTGGGACTCTCCAACGTTTAGTTTTAGATCTAACGAAGGTTCTCAGAGGAGAGGTGAAAGGTCTTCAAGGCACTTAGAGAATTCCAGCTGCTTTCTTTCAAAGCTCATCAGACTACCATGACGTGGATGACTGGGAACCCTTTTTTCTCATTCACTGTGTGCAGTCCCTCTGGAGTCATCGCTGTTGGAGCTTGTCAGTAGCAAAGTCCTGAAGGTACAAAAATGAATACTGAAGAGAGCTTAACACCATTCCTGCTTGAATTTGAAGGCCGATTTAAGTCTATCCTTTCAGAGTTGCAGACTTAAACGGAGGCTTCCTGTGGCTCGTTGGTCTAGGCGTATGATTCTCGCTTCGGGTGCGAGAGGTCCCGGGTTCAAATCCCGGACGAGCCCCCTTAAAATCACAACCTCTAAGCTTCATGGAATTCTTTGCTAAGACACATTCCTTCTGGGGCATTGTAAATGTGTTGTGTGCCAAACCTTTCAATGTGATCTGTGACACCAATTTGTCTTTCTAAAATAACCTTTTTGATTTTGTGAAAGAGTCACTCTCATGACTCATTGAGTGATGCCATTGACTGCACAGTCCCTGCCACGCAATCTGTATATGTCACATTTTGAGATTGCCTTGGAAACCTTACTGGGCAGGTACTAAAAAAATACCTGTAACCAGGTACTATCACCTAATGGAAACTCTAAAGATCGAGCTGAGTCAAGTTAAGCCAAGCTAGGTAGGTGCAAGTGGAAAAGGGCTATTAGAGATCACAAAGTCTGATCGAAATTGAGGCCATTCAATTTCGGTGTAAAGACGTTAAACTACATATGTGAAGGTCTCATAATGGTTTCACCTGAAACCTCTGCTGATAATTACCCACGCCTTTTTTCCACCCTTGGCTCATGTGATGTGTTTCATAGTTGGTCAGCGACCCTGGTAAAGACAACCCGCTCTGGGTTTTAAATACCTGGGACTCTCCAACGTTTAGTTTTAGATCTAACGAAGGTTCTCAGAGGAGAGGTGAAAGGTCTTCAAGGCACTTAGAGAATTCCAGCTGCTTTCTTTCAAAGCTCATCAGACTACCATGACGTGGATGACTGGGAACCCTTTTTTCTCATTCACTGTGTGCAGTCCCTCTGGAGTCATCGCTGTTGGAGCTTGTCAGTAGCAAAGTCCTGAAGGTACAAAAATGAATACTGAAGAGAGCTTAAAAACATTCCTGCTTGAATTTGAAGGCCGATTTAAGTCTATCCTTTCAGAGTTGAAGAGTTAAGCACATGCTACCTGTGGCTCGTTGGTCTAGGCGTATGATTCTCGCTTCGGGTGCGAGAGGTCCCGGGTTCAAATCCCGGATGAGCCCCCTTAAAATCACAAGCTCTTAGCTTCATGGAATTCTTTGCAAAGACACATTCCTTCTGGGGCATTGTAAATGTGTTGTGTGCCAAACCATTCAATGTGATGTGTGACACCAATTTGTCTTTCTAAAATAACGTTTTTGATTTTGTGAAAGAGTCACTCTCATGACTCATTGAGTGATGCCATTGACTGCACAGTCCCTCCCACGCAATCTGTATATGTCACATTTTGAGATTGCCTTGGAAACCTTACTGGGCAGGTACTAAAAAAATACCTGTAACCAGGTACTATCACCTAATGGAAACTTTAAAGATCGAGCTGAGTCAAGTTAAGCCAAGCTAGGTAGGTGCAAGTGGAAAAGGGCTATTAGAGATCACAAAGTCTGATCGAAATTGAGGCCATTCAGTTTCGGTGTAAAGACGTTAAACTACATATGTGAAGGTCTCATAATGGTTTGACCTCTGCTGATAATTACCCACACCTTTTTTCCACCCCTTGGCTCATGTGATGTGTTTCATAGTTGGTTAACGACCCTGGTAAAGACAACCCGCTCTGGGTTTTAAATACCTGGGACTCTCCAACGTTTAGTTTTAGATCTAACGAAGGTTCTCAGAGGAGAGGTGAAAGGTCTTCAAGGCACTTAGAGAATTCCAGCTGCTTTCTTTCAAAGCTCATCAGACTACCATGACGTGGATGACTGGGAACCCTTTTTTCTCATTCACTGTGTGCAGTCCCTCTGGAGTCATCCCTGTTGGAGCTTGTCAGTAGCAAAGGCCTGAAGGTACAAAAATGAATACTGAAGAGAGCTTAAAAACATTCCTGCTTGAATTTGAAGGCCGATTTAAGTCTATCCTTTCAGAGTTGCAGACTTAAACGCAGGCTTCCTGTGGCTCGTTGGTCTAGGCGTATGATTCTCGCTTTGGGTGCGAGAGGTCCCGGGTTCAAATCCCGGACGAGCCCCCTTAAAATCACAAGCTCTCAGCTTCATGGAATTCTTTGGTAAGACACATTCCTTCTGGGGCATTGTAAATGTGTTGTGTGCCAAACCTTTCAATGTGATGTGTGACACCAATTTGTCTTTCTAAAATAACGTTTTTGATTTTGTGAAGGAGTCACTCTCATGACCCATTGAGTGATGCCATTGACTGCACAGTCCCTGCCACGCAATCTGTATATGTCACATTTTGAGATTGCCTTGGAAACCTTACTGGGCAGGTACTAAAATATACCTGTTACCAGGTACTATCACCTAATGGAAACTTTAAAGATCGGGCTGAGTCAAGTTAAGCCAAGCTAGGTAGGTGCAAGTGGAAAAGGGCTATTAGAGATCACAAAGTCTGATCGAAATTGAGGCCATTCAATTTCGGTGTAAAGACGTTAAACTACATATGTGAAGGTCTCATAATGGTTTCACCTGAAACCTCTGCTGATAATCACCCACGCCTTTTTTCCACCCCTTGGCTCATGTGATGTGTTTCATAGTTGGTCAACGACCCTGGTAAAGACAACCCGCTCTGGGTTTTAAATACCTGGGACTCTCCAACGTTTAGTTTTAGATCTAACGAAGGTTCTCAGAGGAGAGGTGAAAGGTCTTCAAGGCACTTAGAGAATTCCAGCTGCTTTCTTTCAAAGCTCATCAGACTACCATGACGTGGATGACTGGGAACCCTTTTTTCTCATTCACTGTGTGCAGTCCCTCTGGAGTCATCCCTGTTGGAGCTTGTCAGTAGCAAAGGCCTGAAGGTACAAAAATGAATACTGAAGAGAGCTTAAAAACATTCCTGCTTGAATTTGAAGGCCGATTTAAGTCTATCCTTTCAGAGTTGCAGACTTAAACGCAGGCTTCCTGTGGCTCGTTGGTCTAGGCGTATGATTCTCGCTTTGGGTGCGAGAGGTCCCGGGTTCAAATCCCGGACGAGCCCCCTTAAAATCACAAGCTCTTAGCTTCATGGAATTCTTTGGTAAGACACATTCCTTCTGGGGCATTGTAAATGTGTTGTGTGCCAAACCTTTCAATGTGATGTGTGACACCAATTTGTCTTTCTAAAATAACGTTTTTGATTTTGTGAAGGAGTCACTCTCATGACCCATTGAGTGATGCCATTGACTGCACAGTCCCTGCCACGCAATCTGTATATGTCACATTTTGAGATTGCCTTGGAAACCTTACTGGGCAGGTACTAAAATATACCTGTTACCAGGTACTATCACCTAATGGAAACTTTAAAGATCGGGCTGAGTCAAGTTAAGCCAAGCTAGGTAGGTGCAAGTGGAAAAGGGCTATTAGAGATCACAAAGTCTGATCGAAATTGAGGCCATTCAATTTCGGTGTAAAGACGTTAAACTACATATGTGAAGGTCTCATAATGGTTTCACCTGAAACCTCTGCTGATAATCACCCACGCCTTTTTTCCACCCCTTGGCTCATGTGATGTGTTTCATAGTTGGTCAACGACCCTGGTAAAGACAACCCCCTCTGGGGTTTAAATACCTGGGACTCTCCAACGTTTAGTTTTAGATCTAACGAAGGTTCTCAGAGGAGAGGTGAAAGGTCTTCAAGGCACTTAGAGAATTCCAGCTGCTTTCTTTCAAAGCTCATCAGACTACCATGACGTGGATGACTGGGAACCCTTTTTTCTCATTCACTGTGTGCAGTCCCTCTGGAGTCATCGCTGTTGGAGCTTGTCAGTAGCAAAGTCCTGAAGGTACAAAAATGAATACTGAAGAGAGCTTAACACCATTCCTGCTTGAATTTGAAGGCCGATTTAAGTCTATCCTTTCAGAGTTGCAGACTTAAACGGAGGCTTCCTGTGGCTCGTTGGTCTAGGCGTATGATTCTCGCTTCGGGTGCGAGAGGTCCCGGGTTCAAATCCCGGACGAGCCCCCTTAAAATCACAACCTCTAAGCTTCATGGAATTCTTTGCTAAGACACATTCCTTCTGGGGCATTGTAAATGTGTTGTGTGCCAAACCTTTCAATGTGATCTGTGACACCAATTTGTCTTTCTAAAATAACCTTTTTGATTTTGTGAAAGAGTCACTCTCATGACTCATTGAGTGATGCCATTGACTGCACAGTCCCTGCCACGCAATCTGTATATGTCACATTTTGAGATTGCCTTGGAAACCTTACTGGGCAGGTACTAAAAAAATACCTGTAACCAGGTACTATCACCTAATGGAAACTCTAAAGATCGAGCTGAGTCAAGTTAAGCCAAGCTAGGTAGGTGCAAGTGGAAAAGGGCTATTAGAGATCACAAAGTCTGATCGAAATTGAGGCCATTCAATTTCGGTGTAAAGACGTTAAACTACATATGTGAAGGTCTCATAATGGTTTCACCTGAAACCTCTGCTGATAATTACCCACGCCTTTTTTCCACCCTTGGCTCATGTGATGTGTTTCATAGTTGGTCAGCGACCCTGGTAAAGACAACCCGCTCTGGGTTTTAAATACCTGGGACTCTCCAACGTTTAGTTTTAGATCTAACGAAGGTTCTCAGAGGAGAGGTGAAAGGTCTTCAAGGCACTTAGAGAATTCCAGCTGCTTTCTTTCAAAGCTCATCAGACTACCATGACGTGGATGACTGGGAACCCTTTTTTCTCATTCACTGTGTGCAGTCCCTCTGGAGTCATCGCTGTTGGAGCTTGTCAGTAGCAAAGTCCTGAAGGTACAAAAATGAATACTGAAGAGAGCTTAAAAACATTCCTGCTTGAATTTGAAGGCCGATTTAAGTCTATCCTTTCAGAGTTGAAGAGTTAAGCACATGCTACCTGTGGCTCGTTGGTCTAGGCGTATGATTCTCGCTTCGGGTGCGAGAGGTCCCGGGTTCAAATCCCGGATGAGCCCCCTTAAAATCACAAGCTCTTAGCTTCATGGAATTCTTTGCAAAGTGTTATGGTTCAAAAATATTGGAGATGGACACCAGAGGAAAAACCCACAATAACAACACTGGTCCGGTCGGGTTGAGTCAAACGATGATTTAATGATCACACACGTGGGAGATGGACACTGTATGCAGACAGTCTCAGATCTCATCTCAAAAAACACATTTCCATAGTTTTATGAAATCAGGGTATTAGAACGCCCCCTCATGCGTAGTGACAGGTGTAATACAATCAATGTTGACAATTTTATTTAACACAAAGAATAACATTGTCTCCTTCCCGAGGGCAGACGCTAACTGCCCCCCTTCTCCTGGAACCGTCTGTACCCTGCTGAGACACAACATGGCAGCTACAAGGACTCTTTCATTTATTAAGACCATCAGTGTGTATTGCTCTAAATCAAGTATATAATATTAAATGAATATTGCTGGATCAGCTACTTCTACTTAAAACATATTAAAACATGACTAAGCACAAAATCACCAAGAATGACATCTTATAAGTGCTGTGTAAGCGCGTGCGGCCTTCCAAGCTCAAAGCCTTTGCCCTCCATAGATCAGCCAGACTCGCGCTGGCTGTAGCTTTTAACCTTTAATTACCTTGAGCACAACTCTAAAATGAGCAACAAACTGCAATGTGTATGGAATGATCATGGTTACATCTGCAATGGAAAATCATGTTATTATTCTGATACCTGTAAGAAAGATCAAATTAAAGTTATCACCATCACTGTAATGCAAAGAATAATGTAAGATCAAAAACTTCAATTTATGCTTAATGCAAAGCTGGTTATATACTTCTAAGGAACTAATAATGGCATATTAAAATATTAAATGATAATGAGAAAAACATCCCCTCCTTATTCTACAATTCCCTCTGTTGACCTCTGGAGAATCCAGAGGTCACAAACAGTTGTGTCCCTCCTTGGCCTACACATTCAGCTCCACATGCATCATTGGCATCATGGACATTGGAGTAATGACTCCAGGGTCCACTGCCCTCACAGACATACTTTTGAACATTCGTCTGGCACAAGGGATGAGACAACAACAAATAACCATAATACCCACCACAATAGACAAAGAAAACATGACCGAAGCGATGACCCCCTTCCACCGTCCGAACACTGAGGTCAGCCAGCCTTCTAACGGATTACCAACACCGGAGTGACCATGCATAGTTTCAGAAAGGCTCTTTACATAGCACACACGCCCCCCTTTTCCGCTAACAACATGTCAAGGGCCATTCTATTCTGCACTCCCATTAACGAGGTCGGACCCACCTGCTCCGCTAGCCCCTCCAATCCGTCTCTGGTCAGGTTAGAGAGCCTCAGTACATTGTAATAAACATAATTAATCCTATCTACATTCTTATTTGGAGTCACTGGAAAGAAAGCAGAACGATTAGTTTTTTCTAGGAAATTAACTTTAATTAACCCTTTTGGATCAACCCCCGCTATTTCCACCCCCAAAATTAAATACATAGATTGTTTGCGATGCCAATTCCCCAATGATAAAGTTAACGCGTTTCCAGAGGGGCTAAAATCCCTCTGTAGTTTAAGCCCGTTTTCTGATCCTGATTCTAACGGTTCCCAATTTTGCCCCGTTCACCCGAGCCCACCGTCCAAGGTGCCGGAAACTGTCTCCCGGTTTGCAGCTCGTATGGTGTAAAACCTGTGGATTGATTAACAGAACATCTTATGGTCATCAACGCAACCGGCAGGGCTGCGACCCAATTTAGCCCTGTTTGCGCGCAGATTTTTGCCAATTTGTTTTTCAAATTTAGGTTCATTCTTTCTACTTTCCCCTGAGACTGAGGATGATAGACCGTTCCAAATTTATGCTGGACGCCCAACATTTTTTCTACTTTCTCCAAATCTTGATTTTTAAAATGGGTTCCATTATCTGATCTAATTCTTTTCGGGAACCCATGACGGGGAATGTAATAATTGATTAAACACTTAATGACAGTCTTAGCATCCTCCTTTTTTGTAGCCCAGGCCTCTGGCCAGCCGGTCAAAGCGTCAACACACACTAACAAATATCTTACACCGCCCGGCCCGGAATCAATCATATCAGTGAAATCAATAACAATCTCCTCTCCCGGCCTCTCAGGGGGCCGAAACTTACCCACTTCCGGTTTTACTGCTGGCTTAGGATTGTGTGCCCCACAGATTAAGCACATCCTGGCCTTCTCCCTTATCATTCCTCGCAGCTCAGGATGCCACCAATGACACAAATTTCTTTCCATCTGGGCTCTCCCCACGTGGGCAAGTCCGTGGGCTTCATCCACCTTCTGTTCTGCCATTTTGGCTGTCAGCACGGGGCGCCCGTCTGGCCCCCTCCACAAATGTCCATCCTGCCAGGCTCCTTTGTTTTTCCACACCCCCTTTTCCTCTGGGGATGCCTCCTCCTGGGCCCGTTTAACTTCCTCAATCAGGTCAACAGGTATCTCTTCTTCTGATGTTACCTGTATCATTTGTCTCTGTCCTTTGTAGCCTGCGGCCTCCTTTGCGGCTTCGTCTGCTCTCTGGTTTCCTTTTTCCACCATACTGGTTCCTTGAGAGTGAGCTTTGCATTTTATAATGCTCACCTCCTCTGGGTCAGCCAAGGCCTTTTCCAGTTCCTCCATTTCATGTATGTGGGAGATAGGTGCATTGGTTGCTGTTCTGAATCCTGCTCTTTTCCACTGAGGCAGCTCCACATGCGCTGCTCCAAACGCATATGCCGAATCGGTGTAGATGTTCACTCTCCTGTTCTTGGCTAGTCTCAAAGCTCGAGCTAAGGCTATCACTTCAGCTCTCTGGGCCGACTGCTTTCCCTCAATCCTTCCTGACTCTCTGACCTGATAATCTCCTTCTACTCTGCAGACCACCGCATACCCTGCTTTCAGTCCTCCTTCGTCTCGGTGGCAACATCCATCGGTGAACCAATCCTCAGCTCCCGGTATGGGTTCGGCCTTCAGGTCCTCTCTAATCTTTTCCTCGATCTGTGCTCTTTTGGCGCAGTCATGTGGTTCCCCTACACCCATTAAATCTGCCATGTTAATTCCTTCATGTGTGAATGTCAAATTTGGGGCCTCTAAGACTTTGCTCAGTCTCTGTTGTGCCCGTGGTGACATACAAAATGCTTGTGAATTTACGTATGCCACTATGCTATGTGTAGTGAGTATTTTTAGTGGGTGTTCTCTCACTACATTTGCCAGGTCAATGCACGTGAACCACTTTTGGTCACATGTGATAGCTGATAAAGCTGTGTACGGATTTGGTACCGGTGCAGTAGTAGAGAGCAATATTTCATTAATGGCTCTCAAATCATGTGCCATACGGTATTTTCCTGTTCCATGTTTCTCCACTGGTAGAATTGGTGTGTTCCACAGTGAGTGAGAGGGCTCTAACACCCCGGCCCTTAGCAGGCCTTCTATTGTTTCTGTAATTCCTGCCTCTGCTTCAGGTTTGTGTTTATACTGTGGTCTATTGATTGGTGTGTGTGACTTGAGCTGGAACAAGACAGGAGGACACTTAGCTAGGCCAACATCCGTGGGCCCTTTTGACCATAGACTGTCAGGCAGATTCGACAGTCCAGCAACTGCGTGAGGATGATCTACACACCCCTCACCATGTGTTTTTGAAATTTCTTTATGTTCCAAGATCACTGTATCCTCACAGGCACAAGTTATGCGATAGGTTTTACAATTTGGAGCATAAGATAAGTTAGGAATTTGGGTTCTTTGCCACCCTGTGTCGTCCAGTGCTCGCCTGACCATTGGACCTAGATCACCTGCACCATGACCTTGGCGGACCGCCAATGTAATGTGAGGGGTTGAATTTTCTTCCACATTGTACCAAGGCAGTTGTTCATCAGTTAATTTCACAGCCGCGGCTACACCTTCTGGTCCACTCCGCAATGTCTGCCTGTTAGCTTTCAGAAATACTTTCGCTCCTCCCAGGGTCACTGTCTCCTTGTGATCTGCTTGGTAAGACACACAGCCAACGCAGTGTGTCAAGACTTAACCAAGCCTCTTTTATTATTCACTTTTAATAACTACTTTTCACTCTGGAACATAAATGTTATAAACTCATACACACTGCATATTAACTTTGGGGCACAAAACAATAACACAGCTCAAATGCATTCACACAGCCTTAAATTTTTCACAGAAAATTGCTCCAAAGCAATATCATGTTTGCTCACAAACTGACAAATTCACTGTGTTGTTTACCGAGCGAGGGAGCAATGGACCAATTAAATCCAAACTCCTCAATAATTAGCTGTATAGCTCGCTCTACTTCAATGCCAAACCATAGTACTGTGATTAGCTTTATTCAAATCAAACCTATGTTTCAAAGCCTTTCAAACGCACACCCACACACACAATTTCAACCACGCACTCTCAAGCACACATTTGTCTCCTTTAAATCTACTAATCGCTTGGAGACATCTCCACAGATAATTATATTATTTCCCAAGCAAGCATATCAAAATCAAAACCGTCTAGTACCGACTCTATCATAGCCTGAGCAAAGTGGGCGGCCTCTGTGGGCTCCCAATTTGGATCATTTTCATGCTCAGTCATCTCCTTTAAGCCTTGAAATAAAAATAGGCAACGTTGTATATAGGCATTTAGCTCATGCAGCTCAATCACGGACCACACTGTCATCTCATAAGGTGAAACACCTTCCTCAGTCACTATGTGACATTTGCAGGTCACCTCCAATTGGCCCTCCTCCTCTGCTATTTGTATGTTACAGGTTGCAAAATAAAGCACAGGCATGTTTGCTTATTCTATTTAAACAACGATTTAACAGTATTAAATGGGACTGTTTAGTGCATGGGACACAATATAATCATTTATTGTTGAAGGGACAAATGTCAAAAGGGGTTCTAACAGGTCCACTTTATTGCGTGCTCATAAATTATTGTTATCTGGGTCACTCACCCAATGTGCTTTATTGTTTGAGATTATTAATTATGTCACGCTTATCAGTGGCTCATATTTATTTAAGGCCTATGTTTGAACTTGACAACAAAGGCAGAGCATCATTTCATCCTTTCAGGGTGAAACACTCCACTTTCTCTGTGTCATGGCAGCTCAGAAAACTTCATGAACTTTACTTATTTAAAGATATGACTTAAAATCAGTTGTATTATCAGTATAAAATATTTAAGATTTAATTAAATTGTTTTCAATTGACTTACAGCAGCTTACTCTGATCTAGGAACACTCTCTTATGCTCCTCAAAAACTGAAGTTACTCAGTCTTAAATGATTTTTACATTACATAAATCAACTGTGATTAACAAATAACGTTCTAGTGGTTCCCACTTGGTTTAAAACATTCAAAAGCCTTCTAGGGACCTATTCTGATCATAACCTATATGTTTGTAAGCTTGTTTGCATTTAACCCTCTGCACTCAAAGCATTTATTACACTTTATCAATCCGGACAGTCACGCCGAATGAAGCTTCTGACCTTCAAAGGCCGAGTGCCAACTCATTATAAGCACATTTGCAAGGTGTGTCTGAAAATTATTTAAACCACTCTTTTTAAATCAAAAACTATTGACATTGTTATAACATCAAAACCAGCAGCATATTTACAAACTTTCAGCAATAAAAAGCCTTCTGCTTATAAGGCTCACACACACTCTGGGCAGGAAGTGAAAAGCTCTGTTCTCCTCCCAGCCACACACTCATTTGCATGTTCACACCGTCTAAAAATAGCTCTCAGCGCTGCAGCTGCGCTCTCATCACACACAGGGTCACACAAAGCTCAGATAGAATTCTATTTTATATCACAAAGACGTCTTATATTTACAACCACTGACAGGCCTGACAAATTCAGCACCTAACAAATTTCGACAAATTTAAATTAACGGGTCCAACCGAAGAAAGCTTCACTTTTTTGTAATCAATCAAACAGTATCTGTTACTTCTGGGAACAGTTTCTGACCTAACTTCTAAATCCCTAACTCAATTTAACTTTGTCCAAACAAGCACATGACACCGTTTCAAACGATGAGGAGTCTCGGTAACTCCTAGCTTATTTCGGGATGCCCTGTACCCCACAGTTAAACCAAAACTGAACTACCCCTGTTCGCCGACAGGTCAAGACCGCGCGTCCACGGCCAGGAGGGGGCGTAACCCCCGGGCTATGTGCTTCTTAGCAGACTTCTGGGCTGCCGTCCTATAATAATTTTAACCTAACCGATTTTGAAAAATTTTACCATAACGGGTCTCACCGAAGAAAGATAACTTTTTTACGACCAATTAAACAGTCTCTGTTACTTCTGGGAACAGTTTCTGTCCTAATTTGTAAAACTATTAACCAGTCTCTGTTACTTCTGGGAACAGTTTCTGTCCTAATTTCCCTACCAAACTACCTGAGCCTTCAGCTCAATATCCAGGGACTCAAACCCAACATTCTCTGTTACTTCTGGGAACAGTTTCATATTTCTTCAACTTCATTAAATACTCTTAAACAACTTTAACTGCATAACACACGGTGATTCTCATCAAAATCAAAACAGACACCCACCAGCAACGTCAGTGAGCAAACTTTTAATTTAATGCAGCCCAATTTGGCACAATTTGGGAATCAACTCAACAGGCAGTGCCTTACCTTTTAGATGCACCCGGGAAGCTCACTCACATCAGATCCCTGGTCCGTGCCTGTCCGCTCGACAACCTCAGACCGTCCACACCTCGCACGTCCACCCCAATACCACAGGACGAGCCCCCAAAATGTTATGGTTCAAAAATATTGGAGATGGACACCAGAGGAAAAACCCACAATAACAACACTGGTCCGGTCGGGTTGAGTCAAACGATGATTTAATGATCACACACGTGGGAGATGGACACTGTATGCAGACAGTCTCAGATCTCATCTCAAAAAACACATTTCCATAGTTTTATGAAATCAGGGTATTAGAACGCCCCCTCATGCGTAGTGACAGGTGTAATACAATCAATGTTGACAATTTTATTTAACACAAAGAATAACATTGTCTCCTTCCCGAGGGCAGACGCTAACTGCCCCCCTTCTCCTGGAACCGTCTGTACCCTGCTGAGACACAACATGGCAGCTACAAGGACTCTTTCATTTATTAAGACCATCAGTGTGTATTGCTCTAAATCAAGTATATAATATTAAATGAATATTGCTGGATCAGCTACTTCTACTTAAAACATATTAAAACATGACTAAGCACAAAATCACCAAGAATGACATCTTATAAGTGCTGTGTAAGCGCGTGCGGCCTTCCAAGCTCAAAGCCTTTGCCCTCCATAGATCAGCCAGACTCGCGCTGGCTGTAGCTTTTAACCTTTAATTACCTTGAGCACAACTCTAAAATGAGCAACAAACTGCAATGTGTATGGAATGATCATGGTTACATCTGCAATGGAAAATCATGTTATTATTCTGATACCTGTAAGAAAGATCAAATTAAAGTTATCACCATCACTGTAATGCAAAGAATAATGTAAGATCAAAAACTTCAATTTATGCTTAATGCAAAGCTGGTTATATACTTCTAAGGAACTAATAATGGCATATTAAAATATTAAATGATAATGAGAAAAACATCCCCTCCTTATTCTACAAAAGACACATTCCTTCTGGGGCATTGTAAATGTGTTGTGTGCCAAACCATTCAATGTGATGTGTGACACCAATTTGTCTTTCTAAAATAACGTTTTTGATTTTGTGAAAGAGTCACTCTCATGACTCATTGAGTGATGCCATTGACTGCACAGTCCCTCCCACGCAATCTGTATATGTCACATTTTGAGATTGCCTTGGAAACCTTACTGGGCAGGTACTAAAAAAATACCTGTAACCAGGTACTATCACCTAATGGAAACTTTAAAGATCGAGCTGAGTCAAGTTAAGCCAAGCTAGGTAGGTGCAAGTGGAAAAGGGCTATTAGAGATCACAAAGTCTGATCGAAATTGAGGCCATTCAGTTTCGGTGTAAAGACGTTAAACTACATATGTGAAGGTCTCATAATGGTTTGACCTCTGCTGATAATTACCCACACCTTTTTTCCACCCCTTGGCTCATGTGATGTGTTTCATAGTTGGTCAACGACCCTGGTAAAGACAACCCCCTCTGGGGTTTAAATACCTGGGACTCTCCAACGTTTAGTTTTAGATCTAACGAAGGTTCTCAGAGGAGAGGTGAAAGGTCTTCAAGGCACTTAGAGAATTCCAGCTGCTTTCTTTCAAAGCTCATCAGACTACCATGACGTGGATGACTGGGAACCCTTTTTTCTCATTCACTGTGTGCAGTCCCTCTGGAGTCATCCCTGTTGGAGCTTGTCAGTAGCAAAGGCCTGAAGGTACAAAAATGAATACTGAAGAGAGCTTAAAAACATTCCTGCTTGAATTTGAAGGCCGATTTAAGTCTATCCTTTCAGAGTTGCAGACTTAAACGCAGGCTTCCTGTGGCTCGTTGGTCTAGGCGTATGATTCTCGCTTTGGGTGCGAGAGGTCCCGGGTTCAAATCCCGGACGAGCCCCCTTAAAATCACAAGCTCTCAGCTTCATGGAATTCTTTGGTAAGACACATTCCTTCTGGGGCATTGTAAATGTGTTGTGTGCCAAACCTTTCAATGTGATGTGTGACACCAATTTGTCTTTCTAAAATAACGTTTTTGATTTTGTGAAGGAGTCACTCTCATGACCCATTGAGTGATGCCATTGACTGCACAGTCCCTGCCACGCAATCTGTATATGTCACATTTTGAGATTGCCTTGGAAACCTTACTGGGCAGGTACTAAAATATACCTGTTACCAGGTACTATCACCTAATGGAAACTTTAAAGATCGGGCTGAGTCAAGTTAAGCCAAGCTAGGTAGGTGCAAGTGGAAAAGGGCTATTAGAGATCACAAAGTCTGATCGAATTTGAGGCCATTCAATTTCGGTGTAAAGACGTTAAACTACATATGTGAAGGTCTCATAATGGTTTCACCTGAAACCTCTGCTGATAATCACCCACGCCTTTTTTCCACCCCTTGGCTCATGTGATGTGTTTCATAGTTGGTCAACGACCCTGGTAAAGACAACCCCCTCTGGGGTTTAAATACCTGGGACTCTCCAACGTTTAGTTTTAGATCTAACGAAGGTTCTCAGAGGAGAGGTGAAAGGTCTTCAAGGCACTTAGAGAATTCCAGCTGCTTTCTTTCAAAGCTCATCAGACTACCATGACGTGGATGACTGGGAACCCTTTTTTCTCATTCACTGTGTGCAGTCCCTCTGGAGTCATCGCTGTTGGAGCTTGTCAGTAGCAAAGTCCTGAAGGTACAAAAATGAATACTGAAGAGAGCTTAACACCATTCCTGCTTGAATTTGAAGGCCGATTTAAGTCTATCCTTTCAGAGTTGCAGACTTAAACGGAGGCTTCCTGTGGCTCGTTGGTCTAGGCGTATGATTCTCGCTTCGGGTGCGAGAGGTCCCGGGTTCAAATCCCGGACGAGCCCCCTTAAAATCACAACCTCTAAGCTTCATGGAATTCTTTGCTAAGACACATTCCTTCTGGGGCATTGTAAATGTGTTGTGTGCCAAACCTTTCAATGTGATCTGTGACACCAATTTGTCTTTCTAAAATAACCTTTTTGATTTTGTGAAAGAGTCACTCTCATGACTCATTGAGTGATGCCATTGACTGCACAGTCCCTCCCACGCAATCTGTATATGTCACATTTTGAGATTGCCTTGGAAACCTTACTGGGCAGGTACTAAAAAAATACCTGTAACCAGGTACTATCACCTAATGGAAACTCTAAAGATCGAGCTGAGTCAAGTTAAGCCAAGCTAGGTAGGTGCAAGTGGAAAAGGGCTATTAGAGATCACAAAGTCTGATCGAAATTGAGGCCATTCAATTTCGGTGTAAAGACGTTAAACTACATATGTGAAGGTCTCATAATGGTTTCACCTGAAACCTCTGCTGATAATTACCCACGCCTTTTTTCCACCCTTGGCTCATGTGATGTGTTTCATAGTTGGTCAACGACCCTGGTAAAGACAACCCGCTCTGGGTTTTAAATACCTGGGACTCTCCAACGTTTAGTCTTAGATCTAACGAAGGTTCTCAGAGGAGAGGTGAAAGGTCTTCAAGGCACTTAGAGAATTCCAGCTGCTTTCTTTCAAAGCTCATCAGACTACCATGACGTGGATGACTGGGAACCCTTTTTTCTCATTCACTGTGTGCAGTCCCTCTGGAGTCATCGCTGTTGGAGCTTGTCAGTAGCAAAGTCCTGAAGGTACAAAAATGAATACTGAAGAGAGCTTAACACCATTCCTGCTTGAATTTGAAGGCCGATTTAAGTCTATCCTTTCAGAGTTGAAGAGTTAAGGACATGCTACTTGTGGATCGTTGGTCTAGGCGTATGATTCTCGCGTTGGGTGCGAGAGGTCCCGGGTTCAAATCCCGGACGAGCCCCCTTAAAATCACAGGCTCTTAGCTTCATGGAATTCTTTGGTAAGACACATTCCTTCTGGGGCATTGTAAATGTGTTGTGTGCCAAACCATTCAATGTGATGTGTGACACCAATTTGTCTTTCTAAAATAACGTTTTTGATTTTGTGAAAGAGTCACTCTCATGACTCATTGAGTGATGCCATTGACTGCACAGTCCCTCCCACGCAATCTGTATATGTCACATTTTGAGATTGCCTTGGAAACCTTACTGGGCAGGTACTAAAAAAATACCTGTAACCAGGTACTATCACCTAATGGAAACTTTAAAGATCGAGCTGAGTCAAGTTAAGCCAAGCTAGGTAGGTGCAAGTGGAAAAGGGCTATTAGAGATCACAAAGTCTGATCGAAATTGAGGCCATTCAATTTCGGTGTAAAGACGTTAAACTACATATGTGAAGGTCTCATAATGGTTTGACCTCTGCTGATAATTACCCACACCTTTTTTCCACCCCTTGACTCATGTGATGTGTTTCATAGTTGGTTAACGACCCTGGTAAAGACAACCCGCTCTGGGTTTTAAATACCTGGGACTCTCCAACGTTTAGTTTTAGATCTAACGAAGGTTCTCAGAGGAGAGGTGAAAGGTCTTCAAGGCACTTAGAGAATTCCAGCTGCTTTCTTTCAAAGCTCATCAGACTACCATGACGTGGATGACTGGGAACCCTTTTTTCTCATTCACTGTGTGCAGTCCCTCTGGAGTCATCCCTGTTGGAGCTTGTCAGTAGCAAAGGCCTGAAGGTACAAAAATGAATACTGAAGAGAGCTTAAAAACATTCCTGCTTGAATTTGAAGGCCGATTTAAGTCTATCCTTTCAGAGTTGCAGACTTAAACGCAGGCTTCCTGTGGCTCGTTGGTCTAGGCGTATGATTCTCGCTTAGGGTGCGAGAGGTCCCGGGTTCAAATCCCGGACGAGCCCCCTTAAAATCACAAGCTCTTAGCTTCATGGAATTCTTTGGTAAGACACATTCCTTCTGGGGCATTGTAAATGTGTTGTGTGCCAAACCTTTCAATGTGATGTGTGACACCAATTTGTCTTTCTAAAATAACGTTTTTGATTTTGTGAAGGAGTCACTCTCATGACCCATTGAGTGATGCCATTGACTGCACAGTCCCTGCCACGCAATCTGTATATGTCACATTTTGAGATTGCCTTGGAAACCTTACTGGGCAGGTACTAAAATATACCTGTTACCAGGTACTATCACCTAATGGAAACTTTAAAGATCGGGCTGAGTCAAGTTAAGCCAAGCTAGGTAGGTGCAAGTGGAAAAGGGCTATTAGAGATCACAAAGTCTGATCGAAATTGAGGCCATTCAATTTCGGTGTAAAGACGTTAAACTACATATGTGAAGGTCTCATAATGGTTTCACCTGAAACCTCTGCTGATAATCACCCACGCCTTTTTTCCACCCCTTGGCTCATGTGATGTGTTTCATAGTTGGTCAACGACCCTGGTAAAGACAACCCGCTCTGGGTTTTAAATACCTGGGACTCTCCAACGTTTAGTTTTAGATCTAACGAAGGTTCTCAGAGGAGAGGTGAAAGGTCTTCAAGGCACTTAGAGAATTCCAGCTGCTTTCTTTCAAAGCTCATCAGACTACCATGACGTGGATGACTGGGAACCCTTTTTTCTCATTCACTGTGTGCAGTCCCTCTGGAGTCATCCCTGTTGGAGCTTGTCAGTAGCAAAGGCCTGAAGGTACAAAAATGAATACTGAAGAGAGCTTAAAAACATTCCTGCTTGAATTTGAAGGCCGATTTAAGTCTATCCTTTCAGAGTTGCAGACTTAAACGCAGGCTTCCTGTGGCTCGTTGGTCTAGGCGTATGATTCTCGCTTTGGGTGCGAGAGGTCCCGGGTTCAAATCCCGGACGAGCCCCCTTAAAATCACAAGCTCTTAGCTTCATGGAATTCTTTGGTAAGACACATTCCTTCTGGGGCATTGTAAATGTGTTGTGTGCCAAACCTTTCAATGTGATGTGTGACACCAATTTGTCTTTCTAAAATAACGTTTTTGATTTTGTGAAGGAGTCACTCTCATGACCCATTGAGTCATGCCATTGACTGCACAGTCCCTGCCACGCAATCTGTATATGTCACATTTTGAGATTGCCTTGGAAACCTTACTGGGCAGGTACTAAAATATACCTGTTACCAGGTACTATCACCTAATGGAAACTTTAAAGATCGGGCTGAGTCAAGTTAAGCCAAGCTAGGTAGGTGCAAGTGGAAAAGGGCTATTAGAGATCACAAAGTCTGATCGAAATTGAGGCCATTCAATTTCGGTGTAAAGACGTTAAACTACATATGTGAAGGTCTCATAATGGTTTCACCTGAAACCTCTGCTGATAATCACCCACGCCTTTTTTCCACCCCTTGGCTCATGTGATGTGTTTCATAGTTGGTCAACGACCCTGGTAAAGACAACCCCCTCTGGGGTTTAAATACCTGGGACTCTCCAACGTTTAGTTTTAGATCTAACGAAGGTTCTCAGAGGAGAGGTGAAAGGTCTTCAAGGCACTTAGAGAATTCCAGCTGCTTTCTTTCAAAGCTCATCAGACTACCATGACGTGGATGACTGGGAACCCTTTTTTCTCATTCACTGTGTGCAGTCCCTCTGGAGTCATCGCTGTTGGAGCTTGTCAGTAGCAAAGTCCTGAAGGTACAAAAATGAATACTGAAGAGAGCTTAACACCATTCCTGCTTGAATTTGAAGGCCGATTTAAGTCTATCCTTTCAGAGTTGCAGACTTAAACGGAGGCTTCCTGTGGCTCGTTGGTCTAGGCGTATGATTCTCGCTTAGGGTGCGAGAGGTCCCGGGTTCAAATCCCGGACGAGCCCCCTTAAAATCACAAGCTCTAAGCTTCATGGAATTCTTTGCTAAGACACATTCCTTCTGGGGCATTGTAAATGTGTTGTGTGCCAAACCTTTCAATGTGATGTGTGACACCAATTTGTCTTTCTAAAATAACGTTTTTGATTTTGTGAAAGAGTCACTCTCATGACTCATTGAGTGATGCCATTGACTGCACAGTCCCTGCCACGCAATCTGTATATGTCACATTTTGAGATTGCCTTGGAAACCTTACTGGGCAGGTACTAAAAAAATACCTGTAACCAGGTACTATCACCTAATGGAAACTCTAAAGATCGAGCTGAGTCAAGTTAAGCCAAGCTAGGTAGGTGCAAGTGGAAAAGGGCTATTAGAGATCACAAAGTCTGATCGAAATTGAGGCCATTCAATTTCGGTGTAAAGACGTTAAACTACATATGTGAAGGTCTCATAATGGTTTGACCTCTGCTGATAATTACCCACACCTTTTTTCCACCCCTTGGCTCATGTGATGTGTTTCATAGTTGGTCAACGACCCTGGTAAAGACAACCCGCTCTGGGTTTTAAATACCTGGGACTCTCCAACGTTTAGTTTTAGATCTAACGAAGGTTCTCAGAGGAGAGGTGAAAGGTCTTCAATGCACTTAGAGAATTCCAGCTGCTTTCTTTCAAAGCTCATCAGACTACCATGACGTGGATGACTGGGAACCCTTTTTTCTCATTCACTGTGTGCAGTCCCTCTGGAGTCATCCCTGTTGGAGCTTGTCAGTAGCAAAGTCCTGAAAGTACAAAAAGGAATACTGAAGAGAGCTTAACACCATTCCTGCTTGAATTTGAAGGCCGATTTAAGTCTATCCTTTCAGAGTTGAAGAGTTAAGGACATGCTACTTGTGGATCGTTGGTCTAGGCGTATGATTCTCGCGTTGGGTGCGAGAGGTCCCGGGTTTAAATCCCGGACGAGCCCCCTTAAAATCACAGGCTCTTAGCTTCATGGAATTCTTTGGTAAGACACATTCCTTCTGGGGCATTGTAAATGTGTTGTGTGCCAAACCATTCAATGTGATGTGTGACACCAATTTGTCTTTCTAAAATAACGTTTTTGATTTTGTGAAAGAGTCACTCTCATGACTCATTGAGTGATGCCATTGACTGCACAGTCCCTCCCACGCAATCTGTATATGTCACATTTTGAGATTGCCTTGGAAACCTTACTGGGCAGGTACTAAAAAAATACCTGTAACCAGGTACTATCACCTAATGGAAACTTTAAAGATCGAGCTGAGTCAAGTTAAGCCAAGCTAGGTAGGTGCAAGTGGAAAAGGGCTATTAGAGATCACAAAGTCTGATCGAAATTGAGGCCATTCAATTTCGGTGTAAAGACGTTAAACTACATATGTGAAGGTCTCATAATGGTTTGACCTCTGCTGATAATTACCCACACCTTTTTTCCACCCCTTGGCTCATGTGATGTGTTTCATAGTTGGTCAACGACCCTGGTAAAGACAACCCCCTCTGGGGTTTAAATACCTGGGACTCTCCAACGTTTAGTTTTAGATCTAACGAAGGTTCTCAGAGGAGAGGTGAAAGGTCTTCAAGGCACTTAGAGAATTCCAGCTGCTTTCTTTCAAAGCTCATCAGACTACCATGACGTGGATGACTGGGAACCCTTTTTTCTCATTCACTGTGTGCAGTCCCTCTGGAGTCATCCCTGTTGGAGCTTGTCAGTAGCAAAGGCCTGAAGGTACAAAAATGAATACTGAAGAGAGCTTAAAAACATTCCTGCTTGAATTTGAAGGCCGATTTAAGTCTATCCTTTCAGAGTTGCAGACTTAAACGCAGGCTTCCTGTGGCTCGTTGGTCTAGGCGTATGATTCTCGCTTTGGGTGCGAGAGGTCCCGGGTTCAAATCCCGGACGAGCCCCCTTAAAATCACAAGCTCTTAGCTTCATGGAATTCTTTGGTAAGACACATTCCTTCTGGGGCATTGTAAATGTGTTGTGTGCCAAACCTTTCAATGTGATGTGTGACACCAATTTGTCTTTCTAAAATAACGTTTTTGATTTTGTGAAGGAGTCACTCTCATGACCCATTGAGTGATGCCATTGACTGCACAGTCCCTGCCACGCAATCTGTATATGTCACATTTTGAGATTGCCTTGGAAACCTTACTGGGCAGGTACTAAAATATACCTGTTACCAGGTACTATCACCTAATGGAAACTTTAAAGATCGGGCTGAGTCAAGTTAAGCCAAGCTAGGTAGGTGCAAGTGGAAAAGGGCTATTAGAGATCACAAAGTCTGATCGAAATTGAGGCCATTCAATTTCGGTGTAAAGACGTTAAACTACATATGTGAAGGTCTCATAATGGTTTCACCTGAAACCTCTGCTGATAATCACCCACGCCTTTTTTCCACCCCTTGGCTCATGTGATGTGTTTCATAGTTGGTCAACGACCCTGGTAAAGACAACCCCCTCTGGGGTTTAAATACCTGGGACTCTCCAACGTTTAGTTTTAGATCTAACGAAGGTTCTCAGAGGAGAGGTGAAAGGTCTTCAAGGCACTTAGAGAATTCCAGCTGCTTTCTTTCAAAGCTCATCAGACTACCATGACGTGGATGACTGGGAACCCTTTTTTCTCATTCACTGTGTGCAGTCCCTCTGGAGTCATCCCTGTTGGAGCTTGTCAGTAGCAAAGGCCTGAAGGTACAAAAATGAATACTGAAGAGAGCTTAAAAACATTCCTGCTTGAATTTGAAGGCCGATTTAAGTCTATCCTTTCAGAGTTGCAGACTTAAACGCAGGCTTCCTGTGGCTCGTTGGTCTAGGCGTATGATTCTCGCTTTGGGTGCGAGAGGTCCCGGGTTCAAATCCCGGACGAGCCCCCTTAAAATCACAAGCTCTTAGCTTCATGGAATTCTTTGGTAAGACACATTCCTTCTGGGGCATTGTAAATGTGTTGTGTGCCAAACCTTTCAATGTTATGTGTGACACCAATTTGTCTTTCTAAAATAACGTTTTTGATTTTGTGAAGGAGTCACTCTCATGACCCATTGAGTGATGCCATTGACTGCACAGTCCCTCCCACGCAATCTGTATATGTCACATTTTGAGATTGCCTTGGAAACCTTACTGGGCAGGTACTAAAATATACCTGTTACCAGGTACTATCACCTAATGGAAACTTTAAAGATCGGGCTGAGTCAAGTTAAGCCAAGCTAGGTAGGTGCAAGTGGAAAAGGGCTATTAGAGATCACAAAGTCTGATCGAAATTGAGGCCATTCAATTTCGGTGTAAAGACGTTAAACTACATATGTGAAGGTCTCATAATGGTTTCACCTGAAACCTCTGCTGATAATCACCCACGCCTTTTTTCCACCCCTTGGCTCATGTGATGTGTTTCATAGTTGGTCAACGACCCTGGTAAAGACAACCCGCTCTGGGTTTTAAATACCTGGGACTCTCCAACGTTTAGTTTTAGATCTAACGAAGGTTCTCAGAGGAGAGGTGAAAGGTCTTCAAGGCACTTAGAGAATTCCAGCTGCTTTCTTTCAAAGCTCATCAGACTACCATGACGTGGATGACTGGGAACCCTTTTTTCTCATTCACTGTGTGCAGTCCCTCTGGAGTCATCCCTGTTGGAGCTTGTCAGTAGCAAAGGCCTGAAGGTACAAAAATGAATACTGAAGAGAGCTTAAAAACATTCCTGCTTGAATTTGAAGGCCGATTTAAGTCTATCCTTTCAGAGTTGCAGACTTAAACGCAGGCTTCCTGTGGCTCGTTGGTCTAGGCGTATGATTCTCGCTTTGGGTGCGAGAGGTCCCGGGTTCAAATCCCGGACGAGCCCCCTTAAAATCACAAGCTCTTAGCTTCATGGAATTCTTTGGTAAGACACATTCCTTCTGGGGCATTGTAAATGTGTTGTGTGCCAAACCTTTCAATGTTATGTGTGACACCAATTTGTCTTTCTAAAATAACGTTTTTGATTTTGTGAAGGAGTCACTCTCATGACCCATTGAGTGATGCCATTGACTGCACAGTCCCTCCCACGCAATCTGTATATGTCACATTTTGAGATTGCCTTGGAAACCTTACTGGGCAGGTACTAAAATATACCTGTTACCAGGTACTATCACCTAATGGAAACTTTAAAGATCGGGCTGAGTCAAGTTAAGCCAAGCTAGGTAGGTGCAAGTGGAAAAGGGCTATTAGAGATCACAAAGTCTGATCGAAATTGAGGCCATTCAATTTCGGTGTAAAGACGTTAAACTACATATGTGAAGGTCTCATAATGGTTTCACCTGAAACCTCTGCTGATAATCACCCACGCCTTTTTTCCACCCCTTGGCTCATGTGATGTGTTTCATAGTTGGTCAACGACCCTGGTAAAGACAACCCGCTCTGGGTTTTAAATACCTGGGACTCTCCAACGTTTAGTTTTAGATCTAACGAAGGTTCTCAGAGGAGAGGTGAAAGGTCTTCAAGGCACTTAGAGAATTCCAGCTGCTTTCTTTCAAAGCTCATCAGACTACCATGACGTGGATGACTGGGAACCCTTTTTTCTCATTCACTGTGTGCAGTCCCTCTGGAGTCATCCCTGTTGGAGCTTGTCAGTAGCAAAGGCCTGAAGGTACAAAAATGAATACTGAAGAGAGCTTAAAAACATTCCTGCTTGAATTTGAAGGCCGATTTAAGTCTATCCTTTCAGAGTTGCAGACTTAAACGCAGGCTTCCTGTGGCTCGTTGGTCTAGGCGTATGATTCTCGCTTTGGGTGCGAGAGGTCCCGGGTTCAAATCCCGGACGAGCCCCCTTAAAATCACAAGCTCTTAGCTTCATGGAATTCTTTGGTAAGACACATTCCTTCTGGGGCATTGTAAATGTGTTGTGTGCCAAACCTTTCAATGTGATGTGTGACACCAATTTGTCTTTCTAAAATAACGTTTTTGATTTTGTGAAGGAGTCACTCTCATGACCCATTGAGTGATGCCATTGACTGCACAGTCCCTGCCACGCAATCTGTATATGTCACATTTTGAGATTGCCTTGGAAACCTTACTGGGCAGGTACTAAAATATACCTGTTACCAGGTACTATCACCTAATGGAAACTTTAAAGATCGGGCTGAGTCAAGTTAAGCCAAGCTAGGTAGGTGCAAGTGGAAAAGGGCTATTAGAGATCACAAAGTCTGATCGAATTTGAGGCCATTCAATTTCGGTGTAAAGACGTTAAACTACATATGTGAAGGTCTCATAATGGTTTCACCTGAAACCTCTGCTGATAATCACCCACGCCTTTTTTCCACCCCTTGGCTCATGTGATGTGTTTCATAGTTGGTCAACGACCCTGGTAAAGACAACCCGCTCTGGGTTTTAAATACCTGGGACTCTCCAACGTTTAGTTTTAGATCTAACGAAGGTTCTCAGAGGAGAGGTGAAAGGTCTTCAAGGCACTTAGAGAATTCCAGCTGCTTTCTTTCAAAGCTCATCAGACTACCATGACGTGGATGACTGGGAACCCTTTTTTCTCATTCACTGTGTGCAGTCCCTCTGGAGTCATCCCTGTTGGAGCTTGTCAGTAGCAAAGGCCTGAAGGTACAAAAATGAATACTGAAGAGAGCTTAAAAACATTCCTGCTTGAATTTGAAGGCCGATTTAAGTCTATCCTTTCAGAGTTGCAGACTTAAACGCAGGCTTCCTGTGGCTCGTTGGTCTAGGCGTATGATTCTCGCTTTGGGTGCGAGAGGTCCCGGGTTCAAATCCCGGACGAGCCCCCTTAAAATCACAAGCTCTTAGCTTCATGGAATTCTTTGGTAAGACACATTCCTTCTGGGGCATTGTAAATGTGTTGTGTGCCAAACCTTTCAATGTGATGTGTGACACCAATTTGTCTTTCTAAAATAACGTTTTTGATTTTGTGAAGGAGTCACTCTCATGACCCATTGAGTGATGCCATTGACTGCACAGTCCCTGCCACGCAATCTGTATATGTCACATTTTGAGATTGCCTTGGAAACCTTACTGGGCAGGTACTAAAATATACCTGTTACCAGGTACTATCACCTAATGGAAACTTTAAAGATCGGGCTGAGTCAAGTTAAGCCAAGCTAGGTAGGTGCAAGTGGAAAAGGGCTATTAGAGATCACAAAGTCTGATCGAAATTGAGGCCATTCAATTTCGGTGTAAAGACGTTAAACTACATATGTGAAGGTCTCATAATGGTTTCACCTGAAACCTCTGCTGATAATTACCCACGCCTTTTTTCCACCCTTGGCTCATGTGATGTGTTTCATAGTTGGTCAACGACCCTGGTAAAGACAACCCGCTCTGGGTTTTAAATACCTGGGACTCTCCAACGTTTAGTCTTAGATCTAACGAAGGTTCTCAGAGGAGAGGTGAAAGGTCTTCAAGGCACTTAGAGAATTCCAGCTGCTTTCTTTCAAAGCTCATCAGACTACCATGACGTGGATGACTGGGAACCCTTTTTTCTCATTCACTGTGTGCAGTCCCTCTGGAGTCATCGCTGTTGGAGCTTGTCAGTAGCAAAGTCCTGAAGGTACAAAAATGAATACTGAAGAGAGCTTAACACCATTCCTGCTTGAATTTGAAGGCCGACTTAAGTCTATCCTTTCAGAGTTGCAGACTTAAACGGAGGCTTCCTGTGGCTCGTTGGTCTAGGCGTATGATTCTCGCTTCGGGTGCGAGAGGTCCCGGGTTCAAATCCCGGACGAGCCCCCTTAAAATCACAAGCTCTAAGCTTCATGGAATTCTTTGCTAAGACACATTCCTTCTGGGGCATTGTAAATGTGTTGTGTGCCAAACCTTTCAATGTGATGTGTGACACCAATTTGTCTTTCTAAAATAACGTTTTTGATTTTGTGAAAGAGTCACTCTCATGACTCATTGAGTGATGCCATTGACTGCACAGTCCCTGCCACGCAATCTGTATATGTCACATTTTGAGATTGCCTTGGAAACCTTACTGGGCAGGTACTAAAAAAATACCTGTAACCAGGTACTATCACCTAATGGAAACTCTAAAGATCGAGCTGAGTCAAGTTAAGCCAAGCTAGGTAGGTGCAAGTGGAAAAGGGCTATTAGAGATCACAAAGTCTGATCGAAATTGAGGCCATTCAATTTCGGTGTAAAGACGTTAAACTACATATGTGAAGGTCTCATAATGGTTTCACCTGAAACCTCTGCTGATAATTACCCACGCCTTTTTTCCACCCTTGGCTCATGTGATGTGTTTCATAGTTGGTCAACGACCCTGGTAAAGACAACCCGCTCTGGGTTTTAAATACCTGGGACTCTCCAACGTTTAGTTTTAGATCTAACGAAGGTTCTCAGAGGAGAGGTGAAAGGTCTTCAAGGCACTTAGAGAATTCCAGCTGCTTTCTTTCAAAGCTCATCAGACTACCATGACGTGGATGACTGGGAACCCTTTTTTCTCATTCACTGTGTGCAGTCCCTCTGGAGTCATCCCTGTTGGAGCTTGTCAGTAGCAAAGGCCTGAAGGTACAAAAATGAATACTGAAGAGAGCTTAACACCATTCCTGCTTGAATTTGAACGCCGATTTAAGTCTATCCTTTCAGAGTTGAAGAGTTAAGCGCATGCTACCTGTGGCTCGTTGGTCTAGGCGTATGATTCTCGCTTCGGGTGCGAGAGGTCCCGGGTTCAAATCCCGGACGAGCCCCCTTAAAATCACAAGCTCTTAGCTTCATGGAATTCTTTGCAAAGACTCATTCCTTCTGGGACATTGTAAATGTGTTGTGTGCCAAACGACTCAATGTGATCTGTGACAACAATTTGTCTTTCTAAAATAACTTATTTGATTTTGTGAAGGAGTCACTCTCATGACTCATTGAGTGATGCCATTGACTGCACAGTCCCTGCCACGCAATCTGTATATGTCACGTTTTGAGATTGCCTTGGAAACCTTACTGGGCAGGTACTAAAAAATACCTGTAACCAGGTACTATCACCTAATGGAAACTTTAAAGATCGAGCTGAGTCAAGTTAAGCCAAGCTAGGTAGGTGCAAGTGGAAAAGGGCTATTAGAGATCACAAAGTCTGATCGAAATTGAGGCCATTCAATTTCGGTGTAAAGACGTTAAACTACATATGTGAAGGTCTCATAATGGTTTGACCTCTGCTGATAATTACCCACACCTTTTTTCCACCCCTTGGCTCATGTGATGTGTTTCATAGTTGGTCAACGACCCTGGTAAAGACAACCCGCTCTGGGTTTTAAATACCTGGGACTCTCCAACGTTTAGTTTTAGATCTAACGAAGGTTCTCAGAGGAGAGGTGAAAGGTCTTCAATGCACTTAGAGAATTCCAGCTGCTTTCTTTCAAAGCTCATCAGACTACCATGACGTGGATGACTGGGAACCCTTTTTTCTCATTCACTGTGTGCAGTCCCTCTGGAGTCATCCCTGTTGGAGCTTGTCAGTAGCAAAGTCCTGAAAGTACAAAAAGGAATACTGAAGAGAGCTTAACACCATTCCTGCTTGAATTTGAAGGCCGATTTAAGTCTATCCTTTCAGAGTTGAAGAGTTAAGGACATGCTACTTGTGGATCGTTGGTCTAGGCGTATGATTCTCGCGTTGGGTGCGAGAGGTCCCGGGTTTAAATCCCGGACGAGCCCCCTTAAAATCACAGGCTCTTAGCTTCATGGAATTCTTTGGTAAGACACATTCCTTCTGGGGCATTGTAAATGTGTTGTGTGCCAAACCATTCAATGTGATGTGTGACACCAATTTGTCTTTCTAAAATAACGTTTTTGATTTTGTGAAAGAGTCACTCTCATGACTCATTGAGTGATGCCATTGACTGCACAGTCCCTCCCACGCAATCTGTATATGTCACATTTTGAGATTGCCTTGGAAACCTTACTGGGCAGGTACTAAAAAAATACCTGTAACCAGGTACTATCACCTAATGGAAACTTTAAAGATCGAGCTGAGTCAAGTTAAGCCAAGCTAGGTAGGTGCAAGTGGAAAAGGGCTATTAGAGATCACAAAGTCTGATCGAAATTGAGGCCATTCAATTTCGGTGTAAAGACGTTAAACTACATATGTGAAGGTCTCATAATGGTTTGACCTCTGCTGATAATTACCCACACCTTTTTTCCACCCCTTGGCTCATGTGATGTGTTTCATAGTTGGTCAACGACCCTGGTAAAGACAACCCCCTCTGGGGTTTAAATACCTGGGACTCTCCAACGTTTAGTTTTAGATCTAACGAAGGTTCTCAGAGGAGAGGTGAAAGGTCTTCAAGGCACTTAGAGAATTCCAGCTGCTTTCTTTCAAAGCTCATCAGACTACCATGACGTGGATGACTGGGAACCCTTTTTTCTCATTCACTGTGTGCAGTCCCTCTGGAGTCATCCCTGTTGGAGCTTGTCAGTAGCAAAGGCCTGAAGGTACAAAAATGAATACTGAAGAGAGCTTAAAAACATTCCTGCTTGAATTTGAAGGCCGATTTAAGTCTATCCTTTCAGAGTTGCAGACTTAAACGCAGGCTTCCTGTGGCTCGTTGGTCTAGGCGTATGATTCTCGCTTTGGGTGCGAGAGGTCCCGGGTTCAAATCCCGGACGAGCCCCCTTAAAATCACAAGCTCTTAGCTTCATGGAATTCTTTGGTAAGACACATTCCTTCTGGGGCATTGTAAATGTGTTGTGTGCCAAACCTTTCAATGTGATGTGTGACACCAATTTGTCTTTCTAAAATAACGTTTTTGATTTTGTGAAGGAGTCACTCTCATGACCCATTGAGTGATGCCATTGACTGCACAGTCCCTGCCACGCAATCTGTATATGTCACATTTTGAGATTGCCTTGGAAACCTTACTGGGCAGGTACTAAAATATACCTGTTACCAGGTACTATCACCTAATGGAAACTTTAAAGATCGGGCTGAGTCAAGTTAAGCCAAGCTAGGTAGGTGCAAGTGGAAAAGGGCTATTAGAGATCACAAAGTCTGATCGAAATTGAGGCCATTCAATTTCGGTGTAAAGACGTTAAACTACATATGTGAAGGTCTCATAATGGTTTCACCTGAAACCTCTGCTGATAATCACCCACGCCTTTTTTCCACCCCTTGGCTCATGTGATGTGTTTCATAGTTGGTCAACGACCCTGGTAAAGACAACCCCCTCTGGGGTTTAAATACCTGGGACTCTCCAACGTTTAGTTTTAGATCTAACGAAGGTTCTCAGAGGAGAGGTGAAAGGTCTTCAAGGCACTTAGAGAATTCCAGCTGCTTTCTTTCAAAGCTCATCAGACTACCATGACGTGGATGACTGGGAACCCTTTTTTCTCATTCACTGTGTGCAGTCCCTCTGGAGTCATCCCTGTTGGAGCTTGTCAGTAGCAAAGGCCTGAAGGTACAAAAATGAATACTGAAGAGAGCTTAAAAACATTCCTGCTTGAATTTGAAGGCCGATTTAAGTCTATCCTTTCAGAGTTGCAGACTTAAACGCAGGCTTCCTGTGGCTCGTTGGTCTAGGCGTATGATTCTCGCTTTGGGTGCGAGAGGTCCCGGGTTCAAATCCCGGACGAGCCCCCTTAAAATCACAAGCTCTTAGCTTCATGGAATTCTTTGCAAAGACACATTCCTTCTGGGGCATTGTAAATGTGTTGTGTGCCAAACCTTTCAATGTTATGTGTGACACCAATTTGTCTTTCTAAAATAACGTTTTTGATTTTGTGAAGGAGTCACTCTCATGACCCATTGAGTGATGCCATTGACTGCACAGTCCCTGCCACGCAATCTGTATATGTCACATTTTGAGATTGCCTTGGAAACCTTACTGGGCAGGTACTAAAATATACCTGTTACCAGGTACTATCACCTAATGGAAACTTTAAAGATCGGGCTGAGTCAAGTTAAGCCAAGCTAGGTAGGTGCAAGTGGAAAAGGGCTATTAGAGATCACAAAGTCTGATCGAAATTGAGGCCATTCAATTTCGGTGTAAAGACGTTAAACTACATATGTGAAGGTCTCATAATGGTTTCACCTGAAACCTCTGCTGATAATCACCCACGCCTTTTTTCCACCCCTTGGCTCATGTGATGTGTTTCATAGTTGGTCAACGACCCTGGTAAAGACAACCCGCTCTGGGTTTTAAATACCTGGGACTCTCCAACGTTTAGTTTTAGATCTAACGAAGGTTCTCAGAGGAGAGGTGAAAGGTCTTCAAGGCACTTAGAGAATTCCAGCTGCTTTCTTTCAAAGCTCATCAGACTACCATGACGTGGATGACTGGGAACCCTTTTTTCTCATTCACTGTGTGCAGTCCCTCTGGAGTCATCCCTGTTGGAGCTTGTCAGTAGCAAAGGCCTGAAGGTACAAAAATGAATACTGAAGAGAGCTTAAAAACATTCCTGCTTGAATTTGAAGGCCGATTTAAGTCTATCCTTTCAGAGTTGCAGACTTAAACGCAGGCTTCCTGTGGCTCGTTGGTCTAGGCGTATGATTCTCGCTTTGGGTGCGAGAGGTCCCGGGTTCAAATCCCGGACGAGCCCCCTTAAAATCACAAGCTCTTAGCTTCATGGAATTCTTTGGTAAGACACATTCCTTCTGGGGCATTGTAAATGTGTTGTGTGCCAAACCTTTCAATGTGATGTGTGACACCAATTTGTCTTTCTAAAATAACGTTTTTGATTTTGTGAAGGAGTCACTCTCATGACCCATTGAGTGATGCCATTGACTGCACAGTCCCTGCCACGCAATCTGTATATGTCACATTTTGAGATTGCCTTGGAAACCTTACTGGGCAGGTACTAAAATATACCTGTTACCAGGTACTATCACCTAATGGAAACTTTAAAGATCGGGCTGAGTCAAGTTAAGCCAAGCTAGGTAGGTGCAAGTGGAAAAGGGCTATTAGAGATCACAAAGTCTGATCGAAATTGAGGCCATTCAATTTCGGTGTAAAGACGTTAAACTACATATGTGAAGGTCTCATAATGGTTTCACCTGAAACCTCTGCTGATAATCACCCACGCCTTTTTTCCACCCTTGGCTCATGTGATGTGTTTCATAGTTGGTCAACGACCCTGGTAAAGACAACCCCCTCTGGGGTTTAAATACCTGGGACTCTCCAACGTTTAGTTTTAGATCTAACGAAGGTTCTCAGAGGAGAGGTGAAAGGTCTTCAAGGCACTTAGAGAATTCCAGCTGCTTTCTTTCAAAGCTCATCAGACTACCATGACGTGGATGACTGGGAACCCTTTTTTCTCATTCACTGTGTGCAGTCCCTCTGGAGTCATCCCTGTTGGAGCTTGTCAGTAGCAAAGGCCTGAAGGTACAAAAATGAATACTGAAGAGAGCTTAAAAACATTCCTGCTTGAATTTGAAGGCCGATTTAAGTCTATCCTTTCAGAGTTGCAGACTTAAACGCAGGCTTCCTGTGGCTCGTTGGTCTAGGCGTATGATTCTCGCTTTGGGTGCGAGAGGTCCCGGGTTCAAATCCCGGACGAGACACCTTAAAATCACAAGCTCTTAGCTTCATGGAATTCTTTGGTAAGACACATTCCTTCTGGGGCATTGTAAATGTGTTGTGTGCCAAACCTTTCAATGTGATGTGTGACACCAATTTGTCTTTCTAAAATAACGTTTTTGATTTTGTGAAGGAGTCACTCTCATGACCCATTGAGTGATGCCATTGACTGCACAGTCCCTGCCACGCAATCTGTATATGTCACATTTTGAGATTGCCTTGGAAACCTTACTGGGCAGGTACTAAAATATACCTGTTACCAGGTACTATCACCTAATGGAAACTTTAAAGATCGGGCTGAGTCAAGTTAAGCCAAGCTAGGTAGGTGCAAGTGGAAAAGGGCTATTAGAGATCACAAAGTCTGATCGAAATTGAGGCCATTCAATTTCGGTGTAAAGACGTTAAACTACATATGTGAAGGTCTCATAATGGTTTCACCTGAAACCTCTGCTGATAATCACCCACGCCTTTTTTCCACCCCTTGGCTCATGTGATGTGTTTCATAGTTGTTCAACGACCCTGATAAAGACAACCCACTCTGGGTTTTAAATACCTGGGACTCTCCAACGTTTAGTTTTAGATCTAACGAAGGTTCTCAGAGGAGAGGTGAAAGGTCTTCAAGGCACTTAGAGAATTCCAGCTGCTTTCTTTCAAAGCTCATCAGACTACCATGACGTGGATGACTGGGAACCCTTTTTTCTCATTCACTGTGTGCAGTCCCTCTGGAGTCATCCCTGTTGGAGCTTGTCAGTAGCAAAGTCCTGAAGGTACAAAAATGAATACTGAAGAGAGCTTAACACCATTCCTGCTTGAATTTGAAGGCCAATATAAGTCTATCCTTTCAGAGTTGCAGACTTGAACGCAGGCCTCCTGTGGCTCGTTGGTCTAGGCGTATGATTCTCGCTTCGGGTGCGAGAGGTCCCGGGTTCAAATCCCGGACGAGCCCTCTTAAAATCACAAGCTCTTAGCTTCATGGATTTCTTTGCTAAGACACATTCCTTCTGGGGCATTGTAAATGTGTTGTGTACCAAACCTTTCAATGTGATCTGTGACACCAATTTGTCTTTCTAAAATAACGTTTTTGATTTTGTGAAAGAGTCACTCTCATGACTCATTGAGTGATGCCATTGATTGCACAGTCCCTCCCACGCAATCTGTATATGTCACATTTTGAGATTGCCTTGGAAACCTTACTGGGCAGGTAGAAAAACATACCTGGGACCTTCCACCATTTAGATTTAGAACCAACAAAGGTTCTCAGATGAGAGGTGAAATGTGTTATACTGGGCATACACAGTGCAATTTTTGGCTCCTTTCGAGCCGATTTTTCAGTCTTGCGACCGTTTTGGTGATCGGCCCCAGTTTCGCCTTCATCGTGTGTCGTGCATCATGTAGTATACCTTGGGCAACGAGAAGCGATTAATCACACAGCTGAATAAATGTGACACAGAAAACTGATTAAACAGAACTGTGAGATGGTTGAGAAATTACAACAGTGTTCTGTTATATCTGAAGGTTAGACCGTCCAATTTTCACAGCCGTTTACTTCACGTTTCTGTGCCTACCTGATCTTCTAAGGACCTGGCCCAGATAGACTGCGAAGTCCGGGTCTTCAGGATGATGCAGCCATGTTAAACCACAGTAAATAGCGATAGCATACATGTGGTGTGTGTGTGGTTGTCTGCCTCTTATAACTCCAGTGATTTTCCTGCATTTGAAATCCTGTGTGACCTTGTGAATTTACTGAATCCAGCAACTAACCACTCTTTCTAGATTGTATCAAATCATCTCAATAAAAACAAATACAGTTGATGAATTTCATAGAGATCCTACATGATTTAATTACCTTCACCATAGAAACATGAAATTATTTTTTTCAAATTACAAAGTAGACTTTTGTAAATGTGACAACCACCCAATTTCCTTTTTTGAGTGTACAGTTGTGAGTCAAAGCAGCCACATGAGTCATTTTAAGTATTAACAGTATGCAAATTGAGTTATCACTGAGTGTCATGAGCTGATTTGCTGCTATTGTTTGACCCAAACATGCCACAATCTGAGGAAACGCACATTTAACAGCCGATTCTTTCCACACGGTGAATGTTAAATAAGCTGATTCTTATAATCTACCTGAGCACTCAGAGCGCCACATTCATCCATTCACAAGCGCATATTCTAACATATACATGCATTCATAGTCCGATGTATAGATCAGAGAGTTACTTGGGGTTGATAACGTTCCCAATGATGTTTGGCATGCAGACTGGAGCAGCCAGGGCGAAACCACTGACCTCCCGATGTAGATAGGACCTGCTCCACCATTGTTGTTGTTATCATTATTATCGCTACACAGTTGTTTTAGACAAACAGCTACAAGATAAAGTTTGAACTCTTAATGATGGATATGTTGACTTGCAGTTGAACTTGGTGTTGCCCAAGTAATCCCATCCAACACACACAGCAGTGAGAGGGCGAGCCAATGAACAAACAGGACAGAGGGTGAACATTTGCTGATTTTAAGGAACTCTAACCTTTTGGTTTGTTTCTTCTTCTCCACTTATTCTTTTGCTCAATTTATTTCAGTCATGTAAACAATGGTTGAAATAAAAGAAGGTCATTTCAGAAAAAGAAAAAAGAAATACCATGCAGAATGAGGATATTAATGCTATCATCCATACTGTTGTCGTCTTTCAGCTGAGAATCACATGGACACAATGCCAAACCACTGTTTTCTGATTCAGTCAGATTACTTTGGTTAGGTGATGTATGACCTTGGTCTCAGTATGATTTCCTTTAACACAATTACCTGTTGGTGCTATTTACTTGGTGCTTAGAGGGGGGACCGAAAAAATGACCTAATTCCAGTGCACATGATGCTTCTTTGTACAAACACAGTGCATGCTGAGGAAGGATGAGTAACAGGGTGTTGTTATAAAGACAGACAGGATGTGACCTGCAGGAAGAGGAAGTGGTCAAGGTGACTGGGGATAGAGGCTCATCCAGATGTTTCTGAGCTGATAGGAGAGCTTCATTATGATACAAATAAGCAGTCGCGCAACTGCCAGTAACTGTACAAGTGTAAATACATCTAACAACAAATTAGACCAAATAGCTGAGGTGGGATTTGTACTGGCTGCTGAGTGTCTTAGAGATCATTTCACTATCCTGGAAGTCACTACTTCTAAGAAATACTATGGCATATTATTTAGTTCTGGTATGAGGAATATTTTTTAAATATTTTCATTTGTTTAGTTCTAATGCAAATCCAATGCTTTTGGCCAACTGCTTTTTTGTTTGTTTTCTGCGCTCAAGGCTTACATTACTTTAAATACTTTTAGCAATACTTCACTCCTGCTAATACATTAATACTTAAAGCACCAAGCCTCACTGAATTGGTGTAACCTTGTGTCAACAGAGAAAGTTGTATATGATAATATAGCATAATTACAGGAAAAGATTAGAGTTGGTTATGAGAGGGGAACTTACATAAGATGTTTCATAAGCTATGGGTATAAAAATCAAATGAATGCTCAGGTGCATGGACAGTGTTGAGTCTTTGGTTAGATTTAGAATGATTCATATGTTGTCTCTGTGACCAGAAGAATCTGTTTGTAATATATCTGACTCCAGCTATAAAATGTTTACTGGCTCCTTTATTGTTTTGATGTTTTCTGCATTGTGTCTTAATTGTACCTTCTATATCACAAAGCTTAAAAACAGAGTTAGGAAAAGCAGTCAGCCAATTGTCTTTCAGGTGCTGTTAGTGTGGTAACTTTGGCCACACGTCTGTCTCTCTGTGTCTGTTGTCTGTCATGCTGCAGATGTCTATATGAGTACACATAATACAGCTAGTAATAATAATAATAAGAAAAGTAGCATTGTTATTATGATTATGATTATTATTATTATTATGATGATGATGATTATTATTATTATTATTATTATTGATAGTAAAAATCACAAATTTTTTCTACTTAGTTAAGGAAATGTTTGTTTACTTTTTTCTACTATGTAAACATGGTTACACAGCACAATCACATTGCTTTGTGTTGAGTTTTAGGAGCTTAATAAAAAGGCATTACTCTGAAAATGGCCAGGCCCAAGGACTGGACTGAAAATGAGTTAAAAAGCATCAAACATCCAAGGAAGATTTTGGAAAACCTTTAGAGAGCCAGTAGAACTATTGTCCAAGACTGCTTTAAAAGAATACAAGAAAGTCCGGTTCAAGTCTAAGGGCTGTCTCAAAACCTTTGCACAGTACTGTACACAGTCCAAAATAAGGCTGAATGATAAGTTTCAAGTTTATCAGCATGGGAACCACCAATCCAGGGGCACCAACAAAGGCCTGTCAACTAGGACAGCCCTACAAATTCCAGTGCCTTAAGAAACTCAGGGTAGATTTCATCCACCTCAGGGCCCCTGAGAAGTTGCTTAACCACCTTAGTGACCTTGGCATGGTGATGGGCGACTCATCCTCCTTATCCTCCACAGAGGACTTGTCCATGGGATTGAGGAAGTCCTCGAAAAATTCCTCCTGGCAATAGCCCCCCCACCCACACTCAAAAAACAGATTCAGGTCCTCCTTTCAAAGAACACATACAAATTTTGTTAGTTGTTCATAAATGTAATTAAAAAATACCAAATTAATTTGATTTTCTTTGTGTAAACCTAAAATTATTCTAAACCAGCAGAGGCTGATTCTGAACACAAAATGAATGAGTTTGTTGGGGCACTGGGGGTAGGAGGAGTACATTTTTGCAATTAAGTATTTGTAAACTCAAAGAAATAAATTCAAGCCCCTCTTTAAGCTTAAACATTTTTTTTAATCTCATTCAACGCAAATGTAGCACTCCAGCATTACTGCAATTATTATTCGTGTGGTGAACCTAAATTATTTTCTCTCAAAGCAGTCTTTGTCACAAGAACACAAAGTTATTGAGTTACACAACGGTCCGCCTTCTTTGAAAATTTTGCGCTCTTTCAGGATCACCTAAATGAATCCAGCTGCTCTTGGCCTCTCTGTACTTTTTGGATAAAACTACACCTTCAGGTAAGGTAACATATTATTTTTTCATATATCCAATTGTGTATTTCTTTATCAGCTAAATCTATAATGCTATTTATCATAGAAGCTTGTAACAGTTGTTTTTTGAACTTTTGGTGGTGCTACCATTCTCTTCTCTGCTTGAATACTATTTTTTTTTTGACAATATAGCCAGGTCTTTTCAAAAGTGCCTTGTTTTAGAGGAGAAATTGTGTAGCTGCCAACTTTTAAGTCGGAACGTGTGCTAGCTTATTAGCAGCTAGCCATTGTGCTCAATGAAAGATGATGTCCTATAGCTAACTTCTTTCTTACTGTTTTCTTTTTATAATCTAAAAATATGGTATTCTGTGTTTATTATTATATAATGCCATTTTCTAGTAGAAAGTATCGTTTTGAGGTGTCTTTAAAAGCACTACATAGTTTACTGAGGGTGCTACCAAAAGCGAACCATGTGGCCGGAAGAGTAACTGCAGGCAGCACAATGCGCACTCCCATGACGTTCAAACCTATTTCTTATTATAAAAGATTTCGGCTACGTCCACACTTACACAGGTATTTTTGAAAACGGAGATTTTCCGTTTTCGTTTTAAAAAATAATCCCGTCCACAGGTAAACGCAAAAATGAAGGAAAACGCTGCTAGGAACATGCCAAAGCAACAGGTGGCGATATATTCCTAAACTCAGCTAAAAACAGTTTAGGTCTTGACAAACTTCACTGATGGTTCAAATGTTTAGCAACTTTCAGTGTGTTGATTCAGCAGTCTGTATTTAAACTTCTAGTTTATTATATTTATGTATGTTTTATTTCCAGGTGAATGCAGACTTCCTGCAGATCAGTACAAAACCCCTGCAGGCGAAGTTCTTGGCTCAGCTGGACAACTTAACAGACAAGCTGATGCAAATTTTTGAGGGGAGCAAAGGAGCAAAGGGCCAAAAGATCAAGGATATCATGGCGATCAGTAGTTTGGTCAGTACTAATGATAAACCCATCAATTAAATGCAATCAATCAATTCCATTTTTTTCACCCTTTTTTTTCCACCCTTGCATTAGTGTGATGACATCGACATAAAGAGGGAGCATACTCTTAAAAGCCTGGTGATCTACTTTAATGAAGATCCAGACCTACTGTTCAAGGAGTATCTGGTACGCTTATCACACTTTCTTTTCTAGATTCAATTTGAGTTAGGTTCATCGCACACAAAATCCTCATATATTCAAAAGAGACAATATAATTGTGAAATATGTATTACTCTTAATAGTCATTGTTGAAACTTGCACTGGAGAGCACTTTTTAAGGGGACAGTTTCAGCAAAAATTCAATTGTTCATTTTTTTGGTGCTGCCATGTAGGTATCTACTGCCTCTATAAACACGGTAAATGTGAAGAAAACATTCATCCATTTTCTGTCAGTGTTTCAATTCAGTTTATTTATATAGCGGTATATCACAACAACAGTCATCTCAAGGCACTTCAGAAAGTAAACACTCCAATGAAATTCAGTTAATTATGCCAATTAGTAAAAAGTCTTCTATATAAGGAACCCAGCAGATTGCATCGAGACACTGACTAGTGTCACTGGCGTTACAGCGATCCTCTGGTTTCCGGAATAATGTGCATAAAACAAGCTGTTTCAAAAGGTTCCCAATTGTCATGAAATAAGGGAAATTGACCCAGCCCCCCCCCCACACACACACCTACACCTATAGACACTTGAGGAGCTGCTCCTCTATTTCAAGCCCCTCCCAAAGGGAGGTACATAATACCTTAGCCAAAACTATTGATAGAGAACAGATTGATGGGTTTTATTCATGTTTGGAGTGTTTATAGAGGCAGTAGAGACCCATGTTTCAGCACAAAAGGATACAAAGCTGAGTTTTGCATAATATTTCCCCTTCCAAGTGACAGAGCCCTTAAACCTGAAACATCCTGTTTTTCAGACCTCCTCCACTGAGGATGAACAGTTGAGATCCACTGCAGCAACTGTCATGGGTATTTACACCATCAGAAGAGAAGGCATTCAGGAGCCAGAGGATGTTGCAGTTGTCATTGAAGGTACTACAGTTATGAACAACCTCGGTAGTGTCATCATGTCATTCATCGTTCTCTTTGGACTGATTTATGCACTTGATCTGAGCTATCCAAATGACCTCAAGTACACTTTCGAGTTATGTCAGAAGAATTTAATGAATCTGGATGGACAAAGGCTCAGTACAAATGCAACAAATGAAATTGAAGATGTTTGCTTAGGCAAACAAGACCCCAGCACAAAATTTGATTTTGGCCTTTTTATCTCTTTTGTTCAAACTGTGACCTTTTTTTTCCCCTTTTTTGAAAAATAGAAGTTGTCTATTTTTGTCTGCTGTTCTGTTGTGAGTGATGTAACCTTTAATCTATACTACTATAGATGGATAAAAGGACTGTGAGAATTTAGCTCAAAAAAAATTCAATGGTTGTAACCAGCATCTTCCTTTTAATTGCGTTTGGGATTTTCGAAGAGACAAAACAAATGTTGACAAGTTTGGTGTCTCCCAGTGTTTTAAAGTTGGTGTTCCCGTTCTTATAAGCTTGTAAAAGTTTGAATTAGAGAAATAAAGGTTTTTTTTATTAAAATACCTCCCCTTTGGTAACACAAAATGTTCTTAATGAAAATCTTTTATATATATATATATATATATATATATATATATATATATATATATATATATATATATATATATACACATTATATATTTGTATTTAAGTATTTTTGGGTTGTTTAAAATGTTCAGTGACTGGCATAATATGGTGTGAATTGCAATGTTTAGTAGGTTATCATTGTGAATTTGCTGAAAACCTACCTGCAAGTGTCACTATAAATATATATACAATGATTCTTACGTGAAATCGGATTTTACAAATTCCAGTTTGTTTTCAGTCTTGCCTAGTAATACAAAGGTGTGTGCTTTTCAGATTTGATATTCATTTCAAATGTAAGGCACTTTTTTGTGAGCACTTTGATTTTGTTAAGGTTAATTTGACCATGTGAAATGTATGTTTATTCACAAAATATTCTGTTTCTGCTTTTAATTCAAGTGAATAAAACTGAGTTGAAAAAACAAATTTATTTTGTCATTATTTTAATAATTAAATTAGTTTTCTGGTAATTAAAATTATGATTTAGTTGAACTTAAAATAATCATTTCAATTCGAAAGAAAATCTAGCTCAAATGAATGACATTGTATTGAGTTGAACCAACCAAAACCTTTCACATCTTATTAATGTAATTTTTTTCCTTTTAAATTGTGTTCTACTGACTCAATTTAATTAAATTGTCATGATGTATGTAGATTTGGTTGAACCAAAATAAATGTATTACGTGGAAAACCTGCCATCAGTCAAATTGAGTTCATCCAATGACTAATTTTTATGAGTGCACACTGGACTGAACAGCAAGTGGATCCCTTCTCAGATGAAATAATGTAAGATGCTTTATATCCTGAGTCTGAAGATACAGACACAAAGTTAAAATTTGGGGTACAGGTCAAACACAATGACTTTCAGAGACAGAGACGATAAAAATGAACACGTTTCCATGTCTTACTTTATGGACCAACAACAAACATTTCTGTATTCAGTAATCAATGCAAATTATTAGTTTATGAACAGAACCAAACTGGACAAAGAGAAGAGCTGAGGAGGACCTGCTGCAACATCTCCATGACAGCTGATATTCACAGCTACACACTGAAAAAAAGGGACTGGCCATCTCTTGGATTTATGTAAGCATCTTGCATGCATTTAACACAATTGCCTCATGTTTTAAAGTTAAATGTAACTATATAGTGTAAAAACTACATGATATGCAGAAAGGGTGTATTAAATTGTTCATATCATGTTCAGGTGACGTAAGTCAATAAGATAGCAACGTTAAATCTCGTGAAACCACGCGTGATTTCATCTCGCGGGCTTTGGATCGTGGTTTAAAAAAGGCATCCATCTCAGTCAAGTCGAGCAGCCAACTCTACGTTTTTGGTATGTCTTGATTTTTTGAATTCATTTTTACCATAATTCAGCCAAATGTAGTTAAACGTCTAGAGTGTCGCCATGTAACATGCTAAAAAGAGCCGTTAGCTTATTTGCTGTTTTATCTGTTGTCAAAGAATTGGCGCTTTTTCATTTGAATTTGTCTTTGGCACAAGAGCCGTAATATCACATTAAACCTAATTACGAGGCACTCATAACATAATTTGGTTTTCTGTGTGAATAGATTTGTCAACTGACTCTTCAGTTACATTGTGTATTTACTGCACCGTGGTGTTAGTGAGATTTTGGACATTGAACAGCTTTAGCTAATATCATCAGCGGCATTATGCTAGCTTACATCCCTACCCCTCCTGCCCTCCTTTTGTTTTTGTTTTTTTTTGCTGCACATTGAGAGACGACCTCTATTCTGCATTTCACCAGGAGTCAGCTGATGGATTGTGGGTTCAAGGTGTTATGGTAAGAAAGTATATTCTATTTTCGTTTCTGTAACTTAATTATAATAGGTTTTTTTATAATTATTAGGTGCATGCATACTCAAATAGACCACCCTATTAATACAACTGAGAGATCCAAAATCTGCCATAGGTTTAACTTATACCTGTATGTATTGCCAGAAAGGTGATTACTGGACTCGCATTAATGCACACTTGAACTGAAATGAGGTTGTAACTTGTGGGTTGTTGGGTTGCAAATCAGAAACAAACATCTTTGGATTTTTTTTAATCCCATAAGATCTGGAAACACAGTTTTTATTCAACAAAACATTACTGATTAACCAAGCACAGTGCCTGCTGTTATTTCAAAATAATTTTATGTCATTTCAGATAAAATGCAGCATTCCAGTGCATCCCAACCATGCCTTTACAGTCAAGGTTTCTGACGGAGCTGAGTTTTTCTCTGACAGTCTGCTGAAAGTGTTTGCAAAGTGATCGGGGGAACAGGGCACAAAGCTAAAGGATGTAGCTGCCATAATGACAGTAAGAACTTTAAAATTCTTTAACTACAAAGTGTATATGTATTGCATTAGGTCATTAAAAGATTTTTATGCTACATCCATTGAAACAGTCAACTATTACCTGTGAGTAATGATTCCACTAAAAGGATGCCATAATTTTCGTCATGCATTTACTGGCCCACTGAGAAAAAATTCTTTTTTTAAAAATAAATGTTCTGGAAACTATATATCCATAAAGTTGATGTCAAACAGGAACTTTTGATATTGCTTTGTAGATGCTGGTGTTGCATGTTGACTGGTTTAAAAAGTCAAGAGTTTTGGTCTGGGATCATTTTCTTCTGTGCTACTGAAAAGTTCACAAATCTCTGTTTTCTTTGTTATAATAGTCAAGGATGACATTAATGCTCGGAGTCCCTCATCAAAGTGCTCCGCATCTGTGTGAAAGACAATTGCAACATCTTGGTGCAGGAGTTCATGGTGAGTGTTTTATGAGTAGATTGTGGCTTTGCAACATTTAAAAATGCATTTAGTTATCCACTTGATCCTCATTGGACTGGTTAGGACCAGTAGTCCTCTTTAATAATTTGAAGTTCACATGAGGCCTGGTAGTGAACTCGGCCGCCGGCCCTTGAGGCCCCATCCCCACCCCTGTATTAGGGGTCACATCAGTGTGAAAAAACTTTAAATTTGTCATTCTAATGAACAAAGGAAAATCCCACCAATATTTATATTAGCTTTTGTTTGAAAAAATGACCAACTGACCAACAGCTAACCAAATTGTGGGGCTGAAAGTCTAAATTCTAACATCTTCTGAGTGACATAACCTGGATTTCTGATGGGCCGGTGTCTTTCTAACAAAAACTAATGTAAAGCATTTGAAATTATTATGTTTTTCACCCTCTCTTAGAAACTCTGTTAGACCATGAATGGCAGCATGGCAGGCCACTCTTTGGCTATAGCTATTTACTATGTTGCTTGCATTGGTTTAAATTACTCTAACATTAGAACTGGTAGATTCAAAAGAGATGAGTTTAAAAAGGAATCTTAAAGAAATGTTTTGTGTTTAACCAGGACTTGACTGAGGCCACTGCACAGATTGAGAAAACCACAATGAACATCTGTCTCCAGAGATGCGCCAGGCAATGACTTTTCTGATGTTGTTCTTCAAGATCTGGATAACGTGACCTTTGCAGTAGCCATGCTGTTTGGACCTTTTTTATTCCTTCAACATGAGTTACCCATCACAACTCTGCTACACTTTTGAGGTGATTCAATGGGTGGTAATGGAGTTGGATGCAACTCAGCTCTCAAGAAAAGCTCACAACTAAGACAAAACTGCTCCTGCAACGAAGCTCACTGTTATGCATGTGAGGTGACCAGCTCTAGGTGAGAGGACATTTAAATCTCACACTTGTTCTGCTGCATTTTTGAAGCTCAATTCCAGGAACAGATCGCAGGGTTCATTTTTATATACTCTGCAACTGCCATGAGGACGAGCCGTTTTTTGTTGTTGTTTGTTTTTCCTTTTGCTCTGTACAAGTTCTGTTTGTCTGTTTGGCAGCATTTTTCAATTTCTCTTTGTATTTTTTCTTTCTTTTACTAGTGAAGAGATGTAGCGTGAACAGTTATACAGTCTAAATATCCCATATGGGTCGTGTGAAATGGTATTTTCAGTTTCATTCAGTTGAAGTAAAGAACGTTGAATATTTCTAAGTGTGCTGTTTTGAACCAAGATGTCACAGTATGATCAGTGCTGTAATTTTTGACAGTCACTGTATCAATGTTATTTTTGCGTCTCTTGAATAAAGGTTTTGACCTGCAAGTGCTAATTTCTTTAGTTATTGGGGTAAAATGGGTAGTGTTAATAGGAAGGTGTTTGCCAATTCAGTAACCTAATTTAATGTTAATGGAAACTAACATTACCTCAAATTGTTTAGTTATAATTGTTGTTTAACTGAATCTTGACGTCAGAGGCCTTAAATAGAATGTTTTGTATTGTTCTTTCCCAACATTTTTCAAAAGAAACAGTCCAATTTCTTTGCTGTGATTGATTCCAGAGAACACGGAAGAACTGACATTATTTAACTGTTGGTTTATATAGATTCAGTAGTGGAGTAATGTCAGTTTAATTCTTTACCTACTGTCAATGCAGTGAAATTAGACATTTTGTTTTGAAAGGTTACTGGTGGATGCCAGCAACCATCTTGGAAGAGAACAATACAATCTGTTATAAGGCCTCCATTTGAAAATTGTGTATTTGATACTAGAATATAATAGCAAAATGTAATTTGAAGATAACATGTAGTATTTAAGTGACCAAGTAGTATTGGGTAAAAGTTATTGAATCGTGTTGGGATAACATGAGCTCAAATTACTTCATCAAAACATGTTTAAGTCACATTTTATCAACACAAATTGCACAAGTTTATTGAACATGAATAAATTGTGTTAATTTAACTCAATTGTTTAAGTTGCTGCCAAAGCAAAACATCTGTGTGCAACAAATGTCCACCATTGAATTAAGTAAATCCAACAACATATTTTTTTCAGTGCATGACTCACATGACATGATTACAATCATACGCACAGTTTGTCAGAACACCACAAAAAGGACAGGGCAAGCTGTACTTTACTAGACAGTATAGTTTTAACAATCAACACTTTAACTTTTATAGACTGATGCATTGTATGGTTTTAATTCCATTTTTCCATCGTATTCTGCCCATCATCGGGGGGCTGGAGCGAAGCAGAGTACGCGCTAGCCAGCTCACCAGTCTGTTGCAGGACTAACACAGAGAGACAGACCATTCACATAATTTAGACTCACTAGTGAACCTAACCCTACTAACTGCCTTTGTCCCACAGTCCAAAGACATGCAGTACCCAGAGAGAGCCCACGCAGACACTAAAATCACATGCAAACTTTACAGAGAAAGGCCCCGACCAGATGGTGGAGTCGAATTCAGGAGGTAGTTGTTAGCAGTGCGCCGCCATGGGTATAAAAGCAAAATTTAAACAATTAAAACAGCCATGACTAAATTGACTCTAGCTAAGCCTGTCGGGTAAATAACAAGATTAAATGCGAAACAGTTAAACTGAAATAGAACTCCAGTTTTAGACCTACAGTTTTACAGCTGAGCCACAGCGTCTCCACTGCCTACATGAGCTGTGGCCTGAGCTGCCAGTCATTTCACAACATCCTGCTCAGTCTTGACAATCACTCTGTTCAGTCCACAGCACCAACTCTTTAAGAATCCTAATTTAGTGACAGAGTCCAAGATGAGTTCTTTACAGCAGCATCAGTCAAAAAGTTTTGACTGCCATTTCACTGTGAACTTTAATGATGAAAGAAAGACTCTACAAACTGCAGCTTCTCCTTTATATAGTAACAAAAATCTGCATTGTATATTGTCTTTGATAACTTGCTGGCCACATATTCATTGTTAATGCAATCAGGCATGCCCTTAACCTTCAAATTGCCTACAAATAACATGGTAGCTGCTAGCTGGTGCTGACAAACAGGTTGGGAGTGGGAGGGATACTTCCTGTTTCTCATGAAAATGTGAAAAAATGTGAACCCTTGGGAGGAAGAGAAGACCAGACATATGGACACATTTTACGTGCTTTTACCGGGGAAAGTTAATCCACACGGTTTACAAACTTTTACAGTCATAAGATTATCGCAGACTAACCGTAAAGTCGATTCAGCTGACTAAAATATAGTCGAGTAAAACTAAAATAATGCCTAAATTATGACAAAAACTAAATGATCTTTAGTCAAAAGCTGAGGCTGAAACTAAATCAGAATGTGCTGTCCACTGGCACCTATTGTCTCAATGATTACTCCACATCTGTTTAGCTGTTATCTGTATCCATTTGGGGCAAGCACAAGGCTCTCTTTAAGGTGTGTGTGTCGTTTTTCCAACTACTACTACTGCTGCAATGAAGTATCAGGGTTTTTAATACAAGGTAAATGAGCAGGCAGATTCACAATAAATTCAAATGCTAAATTTATAAACTGGAAAAGATGCTTCAGTCTTAATCAAATTATTTTCTGCACCCTTTTCCAAATTCTAACAGTTGTGCCACATCGTTTGCTGCACTGCTCCTACAGAGCCAGTTTTACTTACTAAGGAGGGTGAATACAACAGAAAATAGCAATCCATGCATACTAAAGGGTTCTTAAATCTCAGTTTAGTTTTTAAGAAGATTTACTGAGACTACACCATCATGCTGTGGAAAATGAAAATGAAACCCAAATGAAAAGTTAATTTTCTTTCTTTATCCTTGTTTAGTCAGGACTCCAGATTTTCATTTTGACTTGGCAGGGCGCTGTAAACAGCCAGAGGCAGTCAGTGAGAGTGGTGTGACTGATTTAAGGGGGATCTAAGCCTGAGAGAATCCTTAAATTAGAGAAACAACAGGTGCCCGGTGAAAAGTCTCAAGAACATGGGACGTGATTATTTTTAAAGCTTTTTAAAATCTAAGTAAGAACATGGTTTGAAGATAAACTTCATAAATTGTGTTTCTCAGGCCTGAAGTGGTTGTTTTGGTTGTCAGTTACTATATGGACCAACGGATATGGAAGAGTTCCTTACTTTGTTCCTCATTAGTTTACAACTCATAGACGTTTTTCACGTGGTGAGTCTGAAAGCACAACACTGTCGTGCCTCTTGATTTTGGTAGCAAAAAAAAAAGTGGGGCTGAAAGATAAAAGCTGAAACAAAAAAACAAACACTGGGATTTTCTGATACATTTTATTAATGCTAGTTTTAATGTTGTCCCATTTACAGACTGGTCTGTTACAGGGCTTCTGTGGAACCTTCTGTAGAATTTGTATATTTTGCATCCCGCTCTTAGCATCATTCTATCCGTCTGTCTATGTTTCTCCTTATCTGGGGCCAAGTCACAAATAAGGAGAAAGGCCCAGACCCCATTCTCCCAAACTACCTCCTGAAATGTATTTGGAGGAACAAACTCCTCCTTGTGGGGCAGCAGCTTGTTGGCTGCCTCCTGACGAAGCCAACAAAAGCACTTCTGAGATTCTCAGAGTACAGATGAGATTCTGAGGGCACCAGTTTGCCACCTAAATACGATATGCCTCAAAATTCTGGCCCTGAAAACTATGAACAGAATTTATTAATAAGGACAGCCCTGGCATAGAACAACACCCACCAAGAATGAGTCCGACTTCTTGCTGAGCAAAGCAGAGCAAACTCCCATAGAGCCTCAAATATTCCTTATATTCCTGACGGGGCCAGGTACAGCACCGTGGAAAACGAGTGGCTAGCCATCCAGATGTCAGACTCCCTTAGCTATTACCTCCTGGGCCTCCCCTTCACCCTCTGTTCGGACCACGCTCTGCTGCAGTGGCTCCATTGCATGAAGGATGCCAACGCCCGGATCACACCGTGGTATTTGGCTTTACAGCCTTTTAAGTTCCGAGTGGTCCATGGGCTGGGGGTGCAGACGGTTGTGGATGACTTCCTCTCTCCTCCTCTCTGACACCTTTATTACTATATGCAGTATTGTCTGCTTTTTATACTTATTGGGCTACTTGCTTATTATAGGCTTAAATATATATAGGCTGTACAGTACATAAGATTAAAATTTACATTTTTTATGTCACTGAAATGTTTTATTATTTGAGTTAAAGCCAAAGAGAAGGTTGCAGATAATGTTTACATGAAACGTGTGTATACTTACTGCATCTGGTTTATTTAAGCAGGCATCATATGTTGAAATCTTCAGACTAATGTAGATTATGCATTTCTAATTTATTATTTTTTTGTAATTTTACCAATTTTGTTAATTACCACAGTCATACCTTTTAACTTAATTCTTGTAGATGTGATATAATTATAAAAACATTCATGCCATTTTCCCCATTCAACGTCTATAATTACACAAAATATCCATTAACTAATGAAAAAACCCAATTACAGAAACTTATTTTACTGTCATTTTTGTGTCATTTTACACCCAGTGTATCAATTTTATGTATGTACAGCATAAAACTACAAGTTAAGTTTTATCTTTTAAATAAAAATAGCTGTAAAATTATGTTAATCTTGCAACCATAATTTTTAGTCTTTTTTGTATAAAAATAAATACATTTTCCATAAAAATGTGAAAATCATGTTTATTCACAGGTACCATTTTTTTTTCCGCAATTTTTTAATTACTTTTTATTTTACTTAGAAAAATTCTGTACATTTATATGAGATATTCTCTTAAATTACAGTTGTTGTTTTTACAGAGTAGATTTGGGGCCCAATAACATCTTTTACACCAGCAGACGTATCACAGCTCAGTAATTCTCAGTAATGCCGTCCTTCAGGCTGTGAGTCTTCTTATTAACACAGATTTGACAGATTTGTTGTAACAATGCGGTAAACCGGGCCGTGAAATTACGGCTGGATGAAATGGTTTTCTGCTGCTTGGTTAACTCATGTTCATGTGCACGTGAGCGTACACACGCGGGACTGTAATGACCAATCAGCAGATATTGTAAACCCTCAGTTTGCTGAGCTGATGAGTGGGGTTGGTAGAGCCTCCACGCAGAGAGACGCTGCACACGCGGGGAACAGCACTCCGTTTCCGTTACAGTCACTGTCCTTCTGAACGCTCCGCACACAGCGGTAAGTGCCACCGGGTCTTTTTACAACAGGTTGAGACAACACGGAAAGCTGAGGTGTTCGTGTCTATTTGAACACTTTGAGTTTGGTGTTTTTTCCACAGCAGGCTGAGCGTGGACCCTTTACAAGCTGGCAGAAGATGCGTGATTTAATTTGGGCTTTAGCCGCGAGCAGCAGGCACGCGCGCGCTCCGTTTGGCTGTTTGGTAACAGTGACGATAAATTCTGACCGTAAACATCAGCAGCTTTTATTTCGTCTGTTTGAATAAACACCAACAAAACGCGTTTGTTTCATATATTCTCCGCTTTATTCCTGTGGACTCTGTGTCCACGCTAGACCACAGATTTCATATCTAATGTAAAAAACCTTTAAAAAAATAATCTTGAATTGTTAGACTAATAGGATTAAACAGGTGTGGGTCACAGACCAGCGCAGTGGTAAACCCGACAGGTACAGTGAAATAAAAGAAGATGCTTCTGACATTGTTCTTTACGGTTCTGGAAGTTTGTTTAAGAATTGGTTTTCTGCTTCTTCATCTATAAGATGTTATTATCTATGTTAATGTGTGCTGAACTTTATGTTTAGTGACTGTGAACTTAGAAGTATAATATGTATATTATATATTATACCATATATAATCTCTGAAAGACACTACAACGTTAATGATGTAGCGTTAGTCGTTGTTTCGGTCATTGTGGTTTCTCAGGGCAGAAACTCCTACACAGACTGTAGCAGAGTCTCTATCACTACTTCCTCTGATAAAGTTCGGATCTAATTACAGTAGTTGGATTATCCCGCTCACTGAATACAATATTATTCCTTTGCTAATTTGCTGTGGATGTTTGTGTTACTAACCTCTCAGATGCATCCATCAGAGCACGAATGAGTGTGGACGTTATATCAAAAGCACTTGGAAAAAGAAAGTGCTTGTTTAATTGGGTGAATGAGGCAAGTTGTATAGATTAGAAAAGCACTATATAAGATCCAGTCCATCAGCGTTTGGACAGAAGACAATGCTAAATGTGCGTGTTTTCTCAGACTGAACATGTTGCCAGGTTTGGGTCACACAGTGGTATTTAATGATCGAGTAGATCAAAAATCATCTTGATCAGCCCTTTTCGATATAGAGCGCGTGTTTCTATGCTCCCAAGCTGATTCATTGACTCAGCGTCTTCAGTGTATTCAGTGTGAATGTGTTTGTTGTACAAGACCTCGAGAACAGTTGGCTCCAGAGAACTCTGGAACAGCAGCTTCTAACACACTGCAGAGAGCATTCAGAACAGTTTTACTCTGACAGGTTTTCAGCTGCATCTGTCAGGACGAGAGCTGGTAAACTGTTGTTTGAAGACAACATCAGCTTTCTTCTTGGCTTGCTTGACAGCTCCTCCAATTACAGCTCTCTGGGTGTAGTATGCTGCGTTTGCAAATACTGCTGCTCATCAAAGCCAGATTAGAGAGAATAAAAAAGGATGCTGCTCTCTGTCCTTTACGGATGTGAAAATAGGATTTGAATCAGGTACAGCTCCTCAATGAAATTCTGTGTTGTACTGTCATTTTGCACAACCTCCTGAATATAACAGCAGAATACCACAACCGTTTTGTAACAAGAAAAGCTTGTCCTCTTGACCTCTGGTTTGGCATCTTGGGGAGATGTGAGCAAGCTGTTCAGCCTACCTCTGTCATATCATGTGGTAATAATGTTAGCAACAGTTCACCGGGAAGAGCCTTGAATAAACCTTCAACGATAAAAAAAAAACAGGTTTCACTTCAGGTCTTTCTATGTTATAACCTTGCTCTTCTCTGCAGCTGGCACAAGCAAGAGTGGCCCACGGACTGGTTGTACCTCATACTTTCTACATTGCCTTGCAACATAGCTATCTACACCATAAATCCCACGTTGGTACCGGGAGAGACTTGAAATTTATGATTTTCAGGGTTTTTATCGTTAACTCGGTTTCCCTGGGTCTTTTCCCATGTTGTAGTTGTGCGTCTTATTTTGAAAGAAATATTTATGCGTTACCATAGCGACCAGAGGGCATTAAGGGGCAGAGAGGAGGATGTTACTGTCAATGTTGTTGGTGCATTTCAGGAGGACGCTGCTAATAAAATTACACAATTACACAGTGAATTTATTATTATATTTACAAAATACCACAGTTTTTGTCTCATTCGTATCATTTTATTTTGTTGTGTTTATCCGCCACACCTTAAAGGCTGGTCCGTGAAAATATTGTCTGACATTACACCGATCTGTGGCACAAAAAAGGATGGAGACCGCTGATTTATCTGATAACCGTAACTATAGCCCTAACTATATGCTTTAGCAAAAAGGAACGTTTGAAGCCTAATCTTGAAAGTAGAGATAGTGTCTGTCTCCTGAATCCAAACTGGAAGCTGGTTCCACAGAAGAGGGGCCTGAAAACTGGGGCAGTGACCTCCAGTACTGGGTGAGTGGCTCCAGCAGATCCCAGGAACAACATCTGAGATATCTCTCCAGAAGAGTGCAGACCTAGGAACAATACTGCCAGAACCCTCAGGACCCGAGCTTGAAGGAGCCCTCCCCCCACCCAAAAAACACCCTGCATGGTTCCATGAGGATTGGAATTCTGGGAGTTCTTCTCTAGTTTCCTCATAACCGTACCTAGTTCTGATGTTTAAACTGAATGGATGGATTAACTCATAGAAAAAAGTTCCCCTTAAAAATCTGTCAATCAAGAGTCTAAATTCAAGGTGTGTGTGTGTGTGTGTGTGTGTGTGTGTGTGTGTGTGTGTGTGTGTGTGTGTGTGTGTGTGTGTGTGTGACCCACGTTGTGAGCCTGGTTGACGTTTGATTTGTATGGACTTTGTCATTTAAAGGTTTGACTAATATCTCGATGAAGTCTCTGTAGCGGACACTTTTCCAATAAGCTCTTCACCTACCACTGTGTAAGTGAGAGAAGATTCAGTGTGTAGGGCCGTTCACGTGGCTTTGCTGGCTGTACTGCGACCTGTCCTTCCTTGTGTGTGTGTGAGGGGGGGGGGTTACTCTATAAATTCGTACTGTATGTTTGTGTTGTGCTCTGTGCGTTTATTATATTTTCTCCCCCATCCCTTTCCCCCCCTGCCTGTCAGCTCAGACTTAGTCATGCAACATATATAATGTTATAACTGAAATAACACAAATGGAAATGAATAAATAAACAGGTAAAAGAAACACACGAAGAAGAGGAGCCTGCAAAGAATTTATAGACTCATCCTGGAGAAGCAAACAGTCATAATTCTGATTGCAAAAGCTTCCAGACAGGACAGAGAAGATCCTGTAATGTACTGCAGGTGTTACTGCAGGTCTTTTGTTGTACTAGTAATATATGCTGCCAGTTATCATCTGTAGAAAGAATTAAGAAAAAATTGTTATTGGGGGGTAACAAAAAAATTCCCGTTGGTGCTTGTCTAATTAAAAACCAAAGTGTTTATTTGAAGTCTGCTTTTAGGAGGATGTTGGCTGCTTGTTTCTGCAGTATGTGAGTAATAGTGGGCAGGAAGGCTCCACTAGCTTCTCCTCTTGTAATCTGAATGCAATTTCTTTATTATTTGTCTCCTTTTATAGCACTCACTTTCTGCACTGGCATTTGTGTATTTAAGCCCTGTGACATGATGTTTCTCCAGCACTAACCTGTCTGTTTCAAAGCTCCTCTGGATGAAAGAGGAAGCACATTCCAGTGTAACTGTTACTTTGATCATCACACACAGTTAAGCTGCTATTCACTAACAGTTACTTTAATCACTTAGATGCAGGCTTCTTCATCATCTCTTGATTTGGAATATCCAGATTGAGATGAGATTATGTGTGGTAAGCTGTGAATTTGTAACTTTTCTCTTTTAGTCAAGAAGCAATGAAGATATTAGAAGAAGAATAAAGTCATAGATGGTTGTTGGTTAGTTTGACTTCGATGTTTGCACATGCGCCGTACCCCTCGGTGACTGGTACACACTCCTACATACACTAGAATAGTTAGACAATGGGCAAATCCATTTGAGCGGTAAAACCTGAGAGCTCCAGGTTTCTTCACTGTGTAATAATGGCTGATGTCCAGTCAGAATCAATGAGTCTGTGTGTGTTCTCCACCAGGCTCAATTCAGGCTTATTCATATAGTAGCAACCTAATAGGACAAATGGAGGCTGCATTAGGCAGAGGACGTCAGAGAGAGGGCAACAGTGACCAGGACATTTAAAAGTTAATGACTTAATGCTGAATTTGTTCAGTTCAGCGGTGTCGTCTCAAAGCATTTTCAGTGTGCAGGAAAGGAAAACATTTTTACCTGACACGACTGTTCAACTGTATCAACACTGAGTTATTACAATAGCTGATAACTAGTCTTGCTTGTCAGGGCTGCACTCTAGTGCTGAACACAAGAACTGATGTGGTTACATTATCATCCAAATTAAGCTCTGCAAGGCCAACGCACAACACCAGTGATTCATGGATTAGTCCGATGACGATCGGTCTGATGGGGCCTGATAAATGATAAAAGCACGTTTCCTTTCAGTGGACTATTTTCTGTGTAAGCGTTCCTTCTAGATCCTTCAACGTGATCGTCATGGTCCTGAGTCTGAGGACTCGGTGTTTTGTGTTTCTTTATATTCTTCTATATTCTTGTTTATTCTGCCTGTGTTCCCTCTGTCTGTCCATGGTGTCACTGTGTCTGCTCGTGAGTCTGCCTGCCAAGTTCAGTGTCCGTTCTGGTTCTCTGTGTCTGTTAGTTTCCTGTTTTATTCTGAAAGTTCATGTCTCATGTCAATGTGTTCAGTTTTACCTTTCTCCTGTCTTGTTAGCCTAATTTCTCCCAGCTGTGTCTCCCTCCTGTTGCCCATTCCCTGATTACTCCCCTGTGTATTTAAGCCCTGTGTTTTCCTGTGCTCCCTGTTGCGTCGTACCCGCAACTTGCTGTGTGTTCATGATTTCCAGTCCTCCTGCACCTCAGTTTAGAGTTTTGTTTGCTTTTGTGAGTTTTATTTTGTGTTGAAGTTTTGTTCCAGCAATAAAGCTGCATTTTCAGTTGAAACCTCCTTTCCTAAGAGTCCTGCATTTTGGGTCCACCACTCCTGCCTGCCTGCCACACAGCCAACCATGACAATGAGTGCGCATGGCTTTATCAAATCAGTTTTTAAGTGTACAAAATACTACAGCCCTATCAAAAGTGAAGTAAAATATACTATTTATATTAAAACATATGAGTGTGCATATTCAGTATGTTTTTCAGCATCAGGCCAACAGTTGCAGATTGCTTACATAGATCCACATCAGTGTGTTTGCTGTGCATACGAGCAGGTCTGTGTCTGCTGCAGTCTTTTCATGCTCCGGGGAAAGAATGGACTTATTATGTAACCAAAAACTTGGTCGTTTGAACAGGAGTTTGTCTTTTTGGACCATTCACTTTGTTTTCAAATATTTAGATCAGGTATCAAAACGACTCAGATTTGGGGGAAAAACATGGGATTAAAATATTTCACTAAGAATTCCTACCACCTCGTGACATCCTCAGGTGAAGTCAGCAGCACTCCACACACACTATACACAGTGTGGGTAGAGCACCACCTTCCCCTATTAAGTTGCTTGACACTTTACCAGAATCCCTTCGAGGCGGTTTGAAAGGGGTTTTCCATGGCCTCTCCAAACTCCTCCCACACCCGAGTTTCTAATTCAGTCGCTGGCCAAGACACATTCTGCTTGGCCTGCCCGTACCTATTGGCTGCTTCCAAAATCCCACGGGCTAAGCCCAAGAGGACTCCTCCTTCAGCCTGATGGCTCCTTGTAACCACGGTACCTGCCGTGGTGGTGACCCCACCACCAACAAACCACCTTTCTTTACCTGGAGAGGGCACTTTACCCTTAACTGACCAAGAACCTCGGCGGCTTCGCACTCTGCTGCTGATCACCCCAGTGCAAGCTCGACGTTATTGTAGTTTTGGTAGCTTCATCAGACATGATGAGTTGATTTTGGCTGTACAAATAATGAACAGAGTTGGTGAAATAGGAAAACCTTGGTGAAGTCCCACACCTACCAACAATGATTTTGACGGTTGTACAAGGAGCAGTGAGCTAAATATCCCACACTCCCAAAGCAAACCGAATGCTGTAAAATTCAGTTAAATGGGCTGATTTTTGATTGATTCATTTCAATTTCAAATAGTTAAAGTGCTGTGCAAAGGTCTTGAGCCACCTCTCAGGTCAAATGTAAGGATAGGTTATAAGGCTTTTTGTCAATTTAAACCAATAATTAGACCTGAGCATCCTGTTTACAGACAGAAGTTATTTTCAGATGAAGCACTAATTTCACACTTAGTGTTGTCACTGCACAGATCACCTGCTGGAAGTGAAAGCTTGGAAAGAAAAACACAATATGTGACTAAGAACTGTGTTTTTGCCATAACTAAGGCTTATGGGTGTACAGGCATTGAGCAGAGTACCGTGTGACCTCAGCATTTTCCCTGCGTAGTGAATGCGAGTGCAGTGCATGCTGGAATAACAGGAACTCTGCTTTCACGCCTATGTTTGAAAATGTTAGCTGCAGACAGCGTTTGTTTCTGTTGTTTCTGCTCGTGTAACAAAATCCTGCACTCCCACATCGGGCCGTAAAGTGCCAAGAAGTTGATGAACTGCCCTCAGGATGAATGTTATTAAATGCAGAATTGACATTTGTTTGTATTTACTTATTTACAGATCCTTTCCACTGTCAGTCAAAACTGGAAGGACTATGACAGATAGACCCATCTGCCAGTTTGGAGTGAGCCAGCTGGGAAGATAGAACATTTGTGACTTCTACATCTCCATCACAAAGATGAGGAATATTATCCTGGGCATTGTTTGTCTCTGTATTTGCCTGACCCTTGATGATGCACTGGCTTTAAATGGACGGAGGACACACATAGCAGATGGAGAGGGAATAGAAGCAGCCATCAGAGGAGAGAAGTTGCTGAAACGAGTGAGGCGAGGCTGGATGTGGAACCAGTTTTTCCTGCAGGAGGAGTATACAGGCTCTGACTACCAGTATATTGGCAAGGTAAGATCTGTGCTTCCGTTAAGGTACACTCAGGATGACATATTCCCAAATTAAATGAAATTCTCTTAATTAGCAGAAAGCATAATGATTTACCACAGCTGATCACAGTGCAGTATCAGGGATACTGTACCAACTGTGTTGTTTCTTATTGTTGTTCTGGGTTCTCAATAATGACACTGTTACTTGAAGAGAAGGTATTTTATCGAACTGTAGTTCACATGTGTCACCTCGCCTCTGTCGGTGCGTCTTCCTTTTTTAAAACAATAACATTAAATAACATAGCTACTTTCACAAACCTAAACAGTCTCTTGTTTTTCTTACTTGTTAAACCAGGATTTGTCAATTTAATGTTAACAGCACAACTAGTTTTCAACAATCATGGTCAGTTCAACACTAGTAACCAAACATAGTGAAACTTACATAGATACTATGACATCATCTTCCAAACAGCATGCCAACACATTACATCTGGTCGATCATAGGTGGCTTCACTTGTCTTACAGATCTTCTCAGTGTTTGTTCTTGTGTATGTGTAGGTGTTTCAGGTGATAGTGTCTCATGTGTGTGTTGGGGTTGTTCAGCAGCCTCCAACCTCTGCTCCACTACTACTGGTCCCTTAAGAAGATCTCGGCGATTTCTTCTCAGCATAGCTCCATCTTCTGTCTGAATGATGTATGATCGTGGTTGATCTTCCTTTAGAACTGTCGCTTTCTGTGCCATGTGTTGGATTTGTCTTTGAGTCTCACTTGATCCCCAGCATGCAGTTCAGGTAAGTTCTTAGTTCCTCTGTCATAATAGAACTTCTGCTTTGCTTTCTGTTGCTCCTTGAACTTCTTCACGCTGTTTCCCTCCTTTGTTTTAAGCAGATTATCCTGAATGGGCAGGTTTGATCTCAGGCGTCGTCCCATAAGAAGCTGTGCTGGTGACATACCACACTCAAGTGGCGTTGTGTTGTATACTAGCAGGCTTTTGTCTGTGAACACTTCACTTGACACACCATGTCGTGCAAATACGGCTTTCATCGAAGTGATTACAGCCTCTGCTGTTGTCGTTTGCAGTCTACATACTTGTGGATACAAAGAGTAGCAGTCTGTGACCACAATATAGTCCTTTCCTCCAGACACAAAGAGGTCAGCCCCCACTTTCTGATATGGTCGGTCTGGCACTGGGTGCGGCTTTAGTGGCTCGGCAGGATTGCTTGCTTGATATGTCAGACATGTTGAACAGTTTGACACTTCATTTGTCACATCCTGATTAATCCGTGGCCAGTACATCACCTCACGTGCTCTCCTTTTACATTTTTCCATGCCTAGATGCCCTGCGTGTATCTTTTTGAGCATCTCTCCTCGCAGGCTCTTTGGGATGACAATTTTACTTCCCTTGAACACCACATCATCCACTACAGACAGTTCTGCTCTGCAGTTCCAATACTCTTGAATAACAGGTGAGCAGTGTTGCTTACAGCTGGGCCATCCATCTATGATGGTTTTGCGCAGTGCTTGTAATGATCCATCTTTGCTTGTCTCCGTTCTGATGAGCTCCATCTTCCCTTCTGCAACAGGAAGTGCACTTGCGACCATGCTCACATATGCTCTTGCATCATCCATCTTGGTGTTTGCTGGCTCATTCGGATCAACAGCTCGGGATAATGTGTCAGCTGTGTACATCAGCTTGCCAGGTGTGTACATCACGTTAAGCGTGTAACGTTGCAGCCGGATCATCATTCTTTGGATTCTCAGCGGACAGTCATTTAGTGGTTTTTGGAACAATGCTATCAGTGGCTTGTGGTCAGTTTCAACGCTGATGGCCTGCCCGGACACAAACTGGTGAAATCTCTCACAGGCGTATGTTATGCTGAGCAATCTGTGCATATCTTGTCTTTGCGTCTGTCATGGATCGCGATGCATATGCAACAGGCTGCCACTCATCATACTTCTGCAGAAGAACAGCTCCAAGCCCACTCTGTGATGCATCTGATGAGATCTTAATAGGTCTCATTGGATCATAAAACTTCAGAACTGGTTCTTTTGTAAGCCGCTTTTTCAAGGCACGCCATGCTTTCTCGTGTTCATGATTCCACTCCCATTCGATTCTCCTTTCAGTTAGCTGTCTCAGTTTCTGAGAGATTGGGTACGAATTTTCCCATGTAGTTTATCATGCCATTAAATCTCTGCACATCTTTCTTGCATTGCGGCCTCTGCATGTTTTCAATTGCAGACACCTTTTGAGGATCTGATCTGATGCCTTCACTGCTCAGGATATCTCCAACGAATGTCAGTTCCTTCGCCCCAAGCTGACATTTCTCTTTGTTCAGCTTCAGATTGGCTTTTCTGGTTGCTTCAAGAATATTTCTCAGTCTCATGTCATGTTCAGCTTTTGTGCTTCCCCACACAATGATGTCATCCATCGACGCGTCGACTCCTTCTAGGTGCTTATAGATCATGTGTATTGTCTTGTGATACACCTCAGGTGCTGAAGCAATGCCGAATGGCAGTCGCCGTAATCTGTTGCTGCCAAATGGGCTGTTGAACGTGCACAGTTTTGAACTTGCTTTGTCCAGCTTCAGTTGCCAAAATCCTGATGAAGTGTCTAGTTATTTGTCTGGTTATTTTTGTTACAGTTATTGCATCTCTTCCCATATGCTGGACATTTTTTAGGAGGATGTTGCAGTCCGCAGTGACCACAAGTCTTTTCTTTTCTGTCCCTGTTTGCTGGCTTTAATTGCATTTTTATTTCAGCAGCAGCACTCTCCTTATTGACTCTGTGTGTGTTCTTATTGACAGCATCCACTCTGCAGCTGTCACTAAGCAGTTCTTTAGCTTGTGCCCTCACTGTTTCAGCTGCTCTGCACAGTGTTAATGCTTTTTCCAGGTCAAGATTTTCCTCTCTCAGTAGCCTCTCTCTCAGACCGTTGTCTGGAGTCCCGCACACAAGTCTGTGTTTTATCAAAGAGTCTGTCAGTCCTCCAAATTCGCATGTTTTACTCCTGTTCTGCAGCTCTGTGACATACTGATCTATTGTCTCCCCTGTCTTCTGTACACATGTGAAGAATCTGTGCCTCTCAAATGTCACATTTCGAGCAGATCCCTCAGTACTGCTATATTTTAGTCCGCTACCTTTCTTCAAGTCCATCTTCTGACACCATGTCTTGTTTCTTTATGTTGTTGTGGGTTCTCAATAATGACACCGTTACTTGAAGAGAAGGTATTTTATCGAACTGTGGTTCACATATAAACAAACTTCACATCACAGTCCGCTCAGAGGTAACTCACTCTAGCTCTCTAGCTCCCCCTATAGTCTGGGTGTATTAACAACATAAAACCTGATACTAAGCAAATATGGATTTGCTGTTATCATTACGCCAACAGCTTTCATTTAAAATGTACTCACAGACTGACGATTGTTGGGCTCAGTTTCCAACTACATGGAATCTGTGCAAGGAAGTTTTAGTTTTAGTGAAGGGAGATTGGTGAAACTGAAGGCCTGTCTGGCGTTTGGTTGTGCTGTCCCTGGCGTTGCCTGTCGCGCCCCTTTTCCCTGGCATCTTCGTAGGCCGTCCTATGAGTGTCTGGTGCCGCTCGCTGGCTCTGGGCTGTTCCCGCCCGGCCGCTCCCTGCCTCCCTGTCCACGGCGGCGCGGAGTGAGTATGCAAAACCTGCGTTACGTTGCGCGAGCTTCAAAGTCTAGTGACTATTCAACTCCGGCCAAATTTGGCCTGGTAAACGCCAGATCGGTATCGAATAAGACTTTTATCCAATATTTTATCCAATATTTTTTGTCACACTACTTGGACTTTCTCTGCTTAACTGAGACGCGGATAACTGCTGCTGATTCCAGCGCCTTTGCAGAACTTTTGCCTTCGGACTGCTGCTATTTTAATGTCCCACGCAGATCTGGTCGAGGTGGAGGAGTAGCTACTATCTTCAGAGATCGCTACAAGTGCAAGCAGGTTTCATTGGAATTTTATTTTTCCAGTTTTGAACTGTTACTGTTTGAAATAGCCTGTTCTCCCCCTGTACGGTGCACAATAATATACAGGGCCCCAAAATACAGTAAAGACTTTATAAAGGAATTTGCTGCATTTCTAACTGAAGTCACGATAAAATATGACTCCTTTCTTATTGTCGGGGATTTCAATATTCATGTGTGCTGTCCAGATAAGCCCATGGTTAAAGACTTTTTGAATCTTACTGATTCTTTTAATTTACCGTATTTCCCGGACTACAAAGCGCACCTGAATATTAGCCGCACAAGCTAAAATCAGGGGAAAATCCTGTTTTGTACATACATTAGCCGCACCTGACCAAAAGCCGCAGGTGTTTCAATGTTGACTTATCATATGTAAGAGAATATGCACAAAGCGAATTGTCAGGAAAGAGATGGCTGTTTGGAGACATCACTTTTATTAATATTTTGAAAAACAAGTTATGGGTACATATTTGCACATGTAGTACATAACAATAACCTACAGCACACCAGAAAAATAGATCCGGACTACCTTTTAGGCTCAGGTGCAGCGACACGGCTTTAACAAGAAGAAAAGTCAGTCATTCACCATCTTTCTCTTCTTCCTGCGCTCTAAAACCACCAAAGTCCTCTCCTCCAGTGTCGGATACAAACAGGCTCAGGGTGGCTTCGTCATCCACTCTCAGCTTCTCTCCTTCGTTGTCACTTTCAAAACCAAAGAAATCCTCGTTGTCAGTGTCAGAGTTGAACACCCTCAGAAGGGCCGTGGCGGTGTCCTCCTCTCCATCATGCAGCAGTCCAGCCCTTAGAAATCCGTTGGTGATCGTGGATGTTTTCACACTTTTCCACGCTGTCAGAATCCACCGGTGGAGTTGAGCATAACTTGCTTTTCGCAAGTTTATCGCCGCTCATCATCCACGCTTCCCGCTGAACGCGTACCGCTACTTTGAAGTTTGTTTTTCGAGCTACTTCGTACGGCACTACGTTGCCTGGCGGACGGACATGTGACTAACATACCACTCTTGAACCCCGATCCTTCCGCCAGGCAACGTAGTGCCGTACAACAGCGGAACACACAAAACAAATCGTCTTACGATATCACAAATCATGGACAATCCATAGAAAAGCCACACCTGACTAAAAGCCGCAGGGTTCAAAGCTTGTGCAAAAAGTAGCGGCTTATAGCCCGACAATTATGGTACATATGTAGTCCATGGTTAAAGACTTTTTGAATCTTACTGATTCTTTTAATTTAGTTCGATGTGTGTCTGCACCCACGCAACAGTGTGGCCACACTCTCGATCTGGTTTTAGCCCACTCATTGCCTGTTTTTAATCTGAAAGTCTCCGATCCTGTTTTCTCTGATCATATGCCGCTTCTGTTTGACATTTCTTTATCTAGAAATGAATTCAGGGGGCTTGTCCCTGCAAAGACATCTCGTTTGTTAAATTCTTCCACGGCAGCACGGTTCTCCACCTACTATAATCAGTTCTCCATTCCTGAGACACTCCAATACGTAGAGGAACTCAGTTTTTGGTTTCATACCACTTGTCAGACTGTCTTGGATATTGTCGCCCCTGTAAAAATTAAGCATCCTAAGGCAAAGCTTGAACCCTGGTTGAACGATGAAACCCGTGCTGCGAGGCGTGAATGTCGTAGGGCTGAGCGGAGATGGAAAGAACATAACTTACAGGTCTCTTTACAAAGTTTAAGAGAGTGCTGGGCCTTATATCAGCTTACAATAAAAGAAGCAAAGCGGAAACACTTTGCAAACATTATTATGGTGAATTATCAGAAACCACACATATTGTTTAAGTCAATTGAGACTATTTTAAGCCCTCCCTCTGCTCTTAGTTTTGAGCCTTCACTTGAAATGTGTGAAAGGTTTCTGCACTTCTTTATAAACAAGGTAGCCTCGGCTAGGGCGCAGATTATTTTGCCCACATCTGACCCCTCTGATCTTCCAGTTTGCTCAGCTGTCTTTCAACAGTTTGAGTCGGTTACTCTTGCTCAGCTACAGGAGGTGGTGGATCATTTAAAGCCTGTAGGCTCACCTTATGATCCTATCCCTCCCCTTTTTCTGAAAGAAGTTTTTTCTACCATAGGTCCAACTATTTTAACCATTTTAAATAGCAGCCTTACTTCAGGTGTGGTTCCAAAGAATTTCAAAGATGCAATTGTGCAACCACTTCTTAAGAAACCTGGGCTAGATACAAACGCTGTTGAGAACTTTAGACCAATATCTAAGCTGCCCTTTTTATCTAAAGTCTTGGAAAAAATTGTATATGACCAATTGATCTCATACTTGAATGCACAAAATGTTCAGGAGATTTTTCAATCTGGTTTTAAAGCAGGCAGCACGGTGGCACGGTGGTTAGCACTGTTGCCGCACAGCAAGAAGGTCCTGAGTTCAATTCCAACATCAGGCAACATCTTTCTGTGCAGAGTTTGCATGTTCTCCCCGTGTTTGCGTGGGTTCTCTCCGGGTACTCCGGCTTCCTCCCACCGTCCAAAGACATGCAGCTTGTGGGGATAGGTTAATTGGAAAATCCAAATTGCCATTAGGAGTGAATGTGAGTGCGAATGGTTGTCTGTCCCTGTGTGTTGGCCCTGCGACAGACTGGCGACCTGTCCAGGGTGTACCCCGCCTCTCGCCCTGGACAGCTGGGATAGGCTCCAGCGCCCCCGCGACCCTGAAAAGGATAAGTGGAAGCGAATTGATGGATGGATGGGTTTTAAAGCAATGCATAGCACTTTTAAGAATTTTTAATGATATATTTTTATCATGTGATTCTGGTGAAAGTGTCATTCTTATTTTACTCGATTTAACTGCTGCATTTGACACTGTAGACCATGAAATTTTAATCTCACGTTTGGAGCAGTGTGTCGGTATAACAGGTGTGGCTCTGAAATGGTTCAGGTCTTACTTAACAAACCGAACCTTTTCAGTTCGCTTAGGAAATTGTGAGTCCTCCCGAGCTCCGTTGTCTCATGGAGTACCACAGGGTTCCATTCTGGGCCCTATCCTGTTTTCACTTTATTTACTTCCATTGGGCTCAATTTTTAGAAAACACAGACTCTCGTTTCACTGTTATGCAGATGACTGCCAGATTTATGTTCCTCTTAAAAAGAAAGATGGGTCGTCTGTAAATCGTTTACAAACATGTCTGGAGGACGTCAAGTCGTGGTTGGCGCTAAACTTTCTTTGTTTTAATGATTCTAAAACTGAAGTAATGGTGTTCAGACCTGCCTCCACTGCTGTTCCGTGTGTTGATTTGCAATCCCTGAAATCATTCTGTAAACCAGAGATTGTTAATCTGGGTTTTAAAATGGATCCTGAGCTTAAGCTTGAAAGCCAGATCGGGTTGGTTGTAAGGTCTAGTTTCTTTCATCTGAGGCAACTGGCCAAAATTAAGCACTTTCTTACGAGACAGCAATTTGAAATAGTAATCCACGCTTTTGTAACCGTTCGGCTGGATTACTGTAATTCTCTTTATTTTGGGGTGAGTCGATCTTCTGTTTTTCGACTGCAGTTAGTCCAGAATGCTGCTGCACGCCTTTTAACTGGCACTCATAGATACGAGCATATCACCCCAGTTTTATATTCACTTCATTGGCTGCCCGTGCAGTTTAGGATCCATTTTAAGCTGCTTTTATTTGTTTTTAAATGTTTGTCCAATGCTGCCCCTCTGTACCTCTCTGAGCTTCTTCATCCATACATACCTTCCCGGTCCCTCAGGTCGGCAGACCAGCTCCTCCTGAGCGTGCCCAGGACTAATCGTGAGCTCAGAGGGGATCGGGCGTTTGCTGTGGCAGCACCAAAATTGTGGAATGAGTTGCCTTTACATGTTAGACAGGTCAGATGTCCTCTCTCCATCAGAGAGGACAGATGGTTCGAAAGAGGAGTGAAAGAAGCCATCTATGTCCACTGTGAGCGACCATCTTTGAACAGAGGCGGGGGTTTACGACACCAACTCTCTGCCATCTATAATCCAGTTTTGAGATCCCTTCCCAGACGCCTTAATGCCCACTCACATCCTGGGCCATCTGACCTCAGGAATTCGCATGATAAGGTGGGGCCAGGTTTCACAATGAACACACCCGAAACTCTGGCTGATTGGGACTAGGGCTGCCACGATTAGTCGACTAGTCACGATTACGTCGACTATCAAAAACGTCGACGACTAATTTAATAGTCGACGCGTCGTTTGAAGCTTTGTAAGATCACAAAAGACGCAGGAATAAGTAGTAAGATTTAAGAGTGTAATAATGGACTGAAACAGAAGATGGCAGCACTGCATGTTCAAGGATGCCAGCTGCCGTTAAACACCAAAGAAGAAGAAACTGTGTCCCAGAATTCATAGCGCGGCCCATCGCAGCCCTGCTTAGTTTCCAACAATGGCGGCAGCTAGTTAGTTTTAATATTACTCTTATTATTCTTTCTGGGTCACAAAATAAACGTTTAACATATTTTCAGGCGAGAATGTAGCTGTGTAAACCTTAAATATCTGCTCAGTTTATCAGGACACCACATATTTTCAAAAGCGCTCCGACGTTTTCGGAGGCATCTGTTACCCACTAGCTCAATAGCTAGCCGGGGGCAGGGCTCACTAGAGCCGTGAGAACACCGGACTCCCAGCAGATCATTTTCAAACCCACCGCCGTCTTTCACTACTCAGGTTAAACATGATATATAAGTCACTTAGATAACTTAAAAATGTTGTTTGGCTTTTTTCAGTGTTTTATTTGTTCCTGAGTAAATCTGTTTGGATGAGATTAAAGTTATAGTTTTTACACAGCTGAATAAACGTCAAGCAGACAGCTGATTATCAGAAGTGTGAGAATCTACTCCGGTGTCCTGTTATATTTTAGATAGCAAGGAGTTTATTAAACTCCACCGAAACAATCTGCAAATTTCATTAAAATTTAATAAACTATCATCTTGTCTTTATTTTTAGTTAGCACATACCTTAAACACTTAAAGCTGTAAGCTAATGATAGTTATATAAGAGCAGATGCTGCTGGTGCAATAAGCTGTATGGTTTATGTTCAATGGATGATGATCTGATTAGTCGACAGATCGCAAAAGTAATCGCTGACTAGTCGACTATCAAAATAATCGTTTGTAGCAGCCCTAATTGGGACTCACGCCCAGTTTCACACCTTGGCTCAGGTGATTAGAGGATCATCAGGGGGTCCTTTTGTCCCTCTGAGGGGGGAAACTCCCACTAGGTTTATATCCGGGACTCTCCACCATTTGACCTTAGAACTGAAGAAGCTTCTCGGATGAGAGGTGAAACGTCTTCAAGCAACTTAAAGAAGTCCAGACACTTTTCTTTGCAAGCTCCTTTGAACACATAAGCTAAGACTCTAAAAAAAATAGCATTTGTTCAGCTTTTAGTTTCGCCATTTGTTGATTCACTTGAAGAGCAAGTAACGTAACGTAACATGGGTCAAGTGATCAGTTTGATATCAATCTTTCGTGATGCACCGTCATATTTACATTATTTGTACGGTACGAATGATTTGCTTTGGTACCTGGTCAAACTTAAGCTCTCCTTAGTATGGCTGGCTCCGTTTCTCCAACAGCGCACTCACAGGCAGCAGCTGCCCCGCCCCCTCGCTCAGTCGCTTAGTGCCTGAGCTCGGATCATACCAATATCAGGGGGGATTCACGCACAGTCGTAAATTCCCACAGTGTGCACTATGTGCTTCGAATATTGTGTGTAGTTTTTGTTTTATACAGTTGTCAGACAGGCATCTAACTATGAAAAAATTACACTCCTAAAGACCCCGGGCTTCTGACAAAACAACCCGGGCTTAAGCCCAGTAAGCCACCCCCACGCTCCGCCCCTGGTTTCCAGACAGAGAGCTCTGTTACTTTGTTTCTAATTTGTTCCTGAGTTTTCTTGGATTGCAGCGGAATGTCTGAGCATGTGATTTGTTGACCATTGTATCTCTTTGTTGACAATACATACCACACTTGTAAGAGTCATAGTTATAAGCAGGGGTGCACATAAGTGGTCCGCAGGTGCGCATTCGCTGTCAAAATAAAAGACGCGCACCAGATAAGAAGTTGCAACGCGCATTTGCGTACATATAAAAGGCAGTGTTTTTGTCTGCTAGAGTGGGATTTTCACAGCATATTCTGCACCACATCTCTGTGCATTCATCATTTGTTTGAAGCCAGCTCACCTCCTGTAACCACTTTTCAGAGAATACACGCTTCTTTTGCAGTTCGGACTCCTGCTGACATTTCTTTGGAGGTGGAGGTTTTGAGTCTGGTCCCCAGGCCTAATGTTCGACACCATCTCTTCATTTAAAAGCAGCCTCAGTGACACTGTGCTTGGAAAATGGACCACAGCACTTTCACAGTTCACTTAGCGTGTACATAGACAGTAGGATTATATGGGGATTTGCCATCTAACTGGCTGCTCTGTTTAACAAATACAACTTGTAGGCCTTTCAGTGAGGGTAACTCACAGTGCATGATGACAGTTGGAGCTTTGCTGTTTGATCAGTAGCTCGTAGCCTGCAGGTATTGTGGTGCTCTGTATGAAGCCTGCTGCTGTCTGACAGCACAAAACCAAAATAAGTTTGGAAATAAACGAGCAAGGACCAAGGCAGCGTCAGTAGACTTTTACGCCCCGCTGTGGTGCCGCCTTCCCTGCAGGTGGCCTGCTGGGTGCTTTGGATATGGTTCAAATACAGATGAACAGGGAGGAGGGTAAAACAGCCAAAATATGGTTATGCAGAAATTCATGTTTTGTATCTCTGATGTCAAAGAGTGCTGACATTTACCTATTTATTTATTTATTTACTTATGTATGTATTTAAATATTTATTTTAATATGAAGTTACACAATAGTGGATTTACCTACAGATGTACTCTGATGATGCTTTCATCATCCTGGTCCATGTAAAACAGCAAACAGCACTTGGCTGCCTACATCCTATTCTAATCCAGTTCCATGTCCGGAAGCCAAATCCCAATATTCCCCCACTATTCGAACACCTGGCGCTTTGTACTTGTGAGTGCTCCATTCATCCAGAGACATCCATGAACCCAAACATAGAATTAAGAGAGACATTCAATAGAGAAAGCCAGGCACTGTTAGAAATAACAGTAAGCAGAAAATGTTTTGTGACATCTAATGAATATGGTAGCATCGTTACAGCGACGATGATTGTGAAGAAACATGAAAGACTGCAGCATCTTTCATGTCTGTGGGACACCACAGAGTCCATAACACATACTCTGCTCTGGAAATGTGCTGTGCTGAAATGTCTGCAGGCTTTATCGGCTTGTGAAAGTATGGCGGTGTTGCAGCCCTGCAGACTGACAGATGGACTCAGACTGAACACTGCTGGACAGAAAAGGTAGCAAGGATCAAAAGGAGAGAGGGAACGACTGGAGGACATACAGCGAGGAAAGAACAGAAGGAACTGAGGAGATGTATATTGTGTGGTGTGAAGAGTGAACAATTAAGGGCAGGAGGACAGGTAGAACAAAAGAACCAAGGCAAAGAAACAAGAGAAAAAAGGTGAGGAGCAGCACAAAGGACACAGGCAGAGAGTGAAGGGGTGATGCACTGTAACCTGATTCAAGGAAGAAAAGTTAGAGCAGGAAAAGTTGCAGGTTAAGGTATCAAATGGGTTTCATTTGACTCAAACTCAAACAGCACATGTCCAGTTCCATCCAGGTTCATTCTTTTGTCGCTAAAACTGCAGTTTAATTCGCTGGTTTCAATTTTTTAAATCATTTTAAGTGAAATAAATCTGACCAATATTTTATATACGTGTGTGTGTGTGTGTGTGTGTGTGTGTGTGTGTGTGTGTGTGTGTGTGTGTGTGTGTGTGTGTGTGTGTGTGTGTGTGTGTGTGTGTGTGTGTGTGTGTGTATTAAAAAAAACATCCAGCATGCCCCTGCGGGCGGTTTATCCTTCAAGCTCGGGTCCTCTACCAGAGGCCTGGGAGCTTGAGGGTCCTGCGCAGTATCTTAGCTGTTCCCAGGACTGCGCTCTTCTGGACAGAGATTTCCGATGTTGTTCCCGGGATCTGCTGGAGCCACTCGCCTAGCTTGGGAGTCACCGCACCTAGTGCTCCGATTACCACGGGGACCACCGTTACCTTCACCCTCCACATCCTCTCGAGCTCTTCTCTGAGCCCTTGGTATTTCTCCAGCTTCTCGTGTTCCTTCTTCCTGATATTGCTGTCATTTGGAACCGCTACATCGATCACTACGGCCGCCTTCTTCTGTTTGTCTACCACCACTATGTCCGGTTGGTTAGCCACCACCATTTTGTCCGTCTGTATCTGGAAGTCCCACAGGATCTTAGCTCGGTCATTCTCCACCACCCTTGGGGGCATCTCCCATTTTGACCTCGGGACTTCCAGGTTATACTCGGCACAGATGTTCCTGTACACTATGCCGGCCACTTGGTTATGGCGTTCCATGTATGCCTTGCCTGCTAGCATCTTGCACCCTGCTGTTATGTGCTGGATTGTCTCTGGGGCATCTTTACACAGCCTGCACCTGGGGTCTTGCCTGGTGTGATAGACCCCAGCCTCTATGGATCTTGTGCTCAGAGCTTGTTCTTGTGCTGCCATGATTAGTGCCTCTGTGCTGTCTTTCAGTCCAGCTTTGTCCAGCCACTGGTAGGATTTCTGGATATCAGCCACCTCCTCTATCTGCCGGTGGTACATACCGTGCAGGGGCCTGTCCTTCCATGATGGTTCCTCGTCTCCCTCCTCTTTCTTGGGTTTCTGCTGCCTGAGGTATTCACTGAGCACTCGGTCAGTTGGGGCCATCTTCCCAATGTATTCTTGGATGTTCCTTGTCTCATCCTGGACTGTGGTGCTGACACTCACCAGTCCCCGGCCCCCTTCCTTCCGCTTAGCGTACAGCCTCAGGGTGCTGGACTTGGGGTGAAACCCTCCATGCATGGTAAGGAGCTTTCTTGTCTTTATGTCAGTGGCTTCTATCTCCTCCTTTGGCCAGCCTATTACCCCAGCAGGGTACCTGATCACGGGCAGGGCGTACGTGTTGATGGCCCGGATCTTGTTCTTACCATTCAGCTGACTCCTCAGGACTTGCCTGACCCTCTGCAGGTACTTGGTGGTTGCAGCCTTTCTAGCGGCCTCTTCATGGTTCCCATTTGCCTGCGGGATCCCCAGGTACTTGTAACTGTCCTCTATGTCTGCAATGTTGCCTTCTGGTAGTTCAATCCCCTCAGTTCTGACTACCTTCCCTCTCTTTGTTACCATCCGACTACACTTCTCCAGTCCGAACGACATTCCAATGTCATTGCTGTATAGCCTGGTAGTGTGGATCAGTGAATCGATGTCTCGTTCACTCTTGGCATACAGCTTGATGTCATCCATGTACAGGAGGTGGCTGACAACTGCTCCGTTCCGTAGTCGGTATCCGTAGCCAGTCTTGTTAATGATCTCACTGAGGGGGTTCAGGCCTATGCAGAACAGCAGTGGGGACAGAGCATCTCCTTGGTAGATCCCGCACTTGATGGTGACTTGTGCTATGGGCTTGGAGTTGGCCTCTAGTGTTGTACGCCACATCCCCATTGAGTTCCTGATGAAGGCTCTTAGGGTCCCATTGATCTTGTACAATTCTAGGCATTCCAGTATCCAGCTGTGGGGCATTGAGTCATTGAATGATGAGAAGCATTGAGAAGCTGGAGAAATACCAAGGGCTCAGAGAAGAGCTCGAGAGGATGTGGAGGGTGAAGGTAACGGTGGTCCCCGTGGTAATCGGAGCACTAGGTGCGGTGACTCCCAAGCTAGGCAAGTGGCTCCAGCAGATCCCGGGAATAACATCGGAGATCTCTGTCCAGAAGAGCGCAGTCCTGGGAACAGCTAAGATACTGCGCAGGACCCTCAAGCTCCCAGGCCTCTGGTAGAGGACCCGAGCTTGAAGGATAAACCGCCCGCAGGGGCGTGCTGGGTGTTATATATATATATATATATATATATATATATATATATATATATATATATATATATATATATACACACACACACATATACATTAAGGACAACCTGGAGAAAGTTTATGCGTACTGGAAGTGCGTCGTTTGGTCAGATGAGATGAAACTAGAGCTTATTGGTCCTACAGATGTTTGGAGAAGGAACCCTAAGAACACACACACTGAAAGGCGGTGATGGGAGTGCTGTGGGGATGCTTCAGTGTGTCTTGAACTGGGAATCTTGTCACAGTGGAAGGATTCATGAAGAAAGAATGATATGTGAAAACAAAGTAAATCACTTTGTCTTCCAACATGACAACAACACAAAACATACATTGCTCCTGGTTAAGAACTACCTCCAGAACACCAAGGTGAGCGTCACTGACAAAGCCCTGAAAGTCTGTGGGGTGAACTGTAGACCGAGGTGAATGTCAGAAGACTTGGAGAACCTTAAAGAAAATTCAGCGGTGGGTGAATGCTTTAAGAAGTAACTTATTACCACATACAGAATCATAATCCATCATTTAGCAGGTGGTTAAACCTCACATAAATATCACCACATATGATCACAGCTGCCTCTCTCTAACACACACTCCCACAGTCATATACTCTTAATCAAAGGCTTCACCCAAACACATGGCCTGAGGCAGTAAAGCAGGAATGGGGGGATGAAAGGTGGACAGCGAGCCACTTCAGCTCAAGAGCTACAAATAAAGATGAGAGGCAAGTGAGAGAGAGGAAAAACAGGAGAGATTGGTTATTGCTGTGGGTAAGAGTGCAAAGGTACTCCTTCAGGCACAACACACTCTTATTTTCAGCTGACTGTCTGCCTTCAGAAGATTCTTGTTTTGCTTCCCGGTGTGGAGTTCACGCTCGGTCTTTCTGCTTTTGCTCTGTTTGCCTTTTGTAAACCTGTCACTGTTACCACCAGACCTGTCTATCTTCTTGTTCCTTCATCTGCAGAAATGTTTTTAGAGACAGGATTATGAAAGAGAGTATGCTGAAAAGCTTATATTACGAAAAAAGCAAGCAATAAAAGATTATAAAAAGCTTTTTCTCAAGGAATCTCCCACCATCTTTGCTTTTGGAGAACTGTCTCATTTAAGTTGAGGGTTTCTTCAGATACCATGTCTCTCTCTTACAATCTCTCCAGTCTCAGTGCTGGTCACATGGTGTGGGCTATTTTCTCACTCTCTGATAGGGTGAGAAACTCTAAACTGCTCACAGGTGATGCTGGCTCTGCAAACAGCTTGACATCCCACCTCAACCCCTGCTTACTTTACCTGCTTAAGGTAAGAAGCTTTCTACCTGTGGGCATAGGTAGAACACTGAAGACAGGATCCTTTGTTCAGCTGTTACTAAATGTATTAAATGATCTTAATAAAGAAAAAAATCACTCAAAATAAAATGTGCTTTCATTATTTTCATTATTTTGTAGATTGGGAATGCAACCTCACCTCAGTGTCCTGAAGTGGAAAGAGTTGACTGTATGAGCAGCTAGTGTCTGTCTGGTATGTTAAATAACTCAACCATCAGTTGACGACTTCTTCACTTGGGTATGTCCACCTGCAGCTCCAGTCAGACCAGGACCATGGCGATGGCTCAGTGAAGTACGTTCTTTCTGGCGAGGGGGCTGGCACCATCTTTGTCATTGATGAGAATAACGGCGATCTGCACGCCACGCGCCGCCTTGATCGAGAGGAGAAGGCCTTTTATGTCCTCAAAGCCACAGTGGTCAACAAGTGGACGGGTCAAAAACTGGAGCCAGAGACCGAGTTCATCATCAAACTCCACGACATCAATGACAACGAACCAAAGTTCAGCAAAGAGGTGTACACTGCCAGTGTTCCTGAGAGGTCTGATATTGGTAAGGACCTCTCTCACTGCACTTTTCTGCTTTTTGTTTTCTCAGTAACAGTCGTGGTAATGCAACTCTTTCAGGTACATCGGTCACCCAGGTGACAGCTACAGATGCTGATGACACAATGTATGGGAACAGTGCCAAACTGGTCTACAGCATCAGTCAAGGACACCCATACTTCTCTGTGGAGCCAAACACTGGTATGTTTGACAGACATCGAGTACTTGATGATACCAGTCGTGACAAAAGCATAACTTTTTGTAAAACGTGTCTTTAGAGAACAAATTATTACATCATATAGTCAGATTCTCAAAACCTTTTGCTGCTTCGTCATGAATCAGAATGATGACTGTATTTCAAGAATTGACTCAAACTGGAAAAGCCGTTGCTGCCTTTACCTTTTTATAGAGCTGACCAATCCACTGCAATTGTTGTCTGGTCCATTCACTGGACCTGCTGCTGCCATAGCCTGCAGCCTCGCTCCTTAGGCTTGAAACCCATTAACATTGGTTAACATTGGCTGCACACCCAGCAATCAGCCTAGTTTCACGATACATTCCTCACCTATGAGACTGGAAACTTAAAGAAGTCCAGTTGCTCCCTGGACTAACATGACCTGGATGACTGAGGCCCTACACAGACATGGAAGGATCATTATCGGCTTCCTGTAGCTCCCCTCGTCTCCAGATTGGTGTGGACTACTCGTACAAAATTAGAACTAAAAGTGCGTAAATGGGTCATTTAAATGGAAAGTAGGAGGAAGTTTGAATTGAAGCAGGACGACTTTTCATAAAATGTCCGTGTGTTCCTTTAACATAGTCTTTAATGCTAAACTAAAAAGGCTAATTGTAGCACATGAAACTGATCTCATGCCTGTGACACGTGAGGGACACATCCCATAATGTCACACTGCTGACGGTGTGTAACCAAAGCCGTGGACTAATTTCACAGGATTTCACTCTTACATGCACATTTTAATGAGGTTCTTGCACGACACTGTAAAGTTTGGTCTGATACAAAGATATAAAATATACACCTATTGTGCAATGTTACTGAGAGGAAAGGCAGATCGGATCGACCTGCTAATTCTTAAAAGGCTCAGAAAGAAATATTTGCAGTGACAGGCACACTATTATGTGAGCATGCAGCTAAAGAACCTCTTAATTAGAGACATTTGTGGTGTATTTCATAATGGGATCAGTAACTTTCACCTGTCTGTAAGTAAGAACTGATAAATGTGAGAAAGCTGATACATTTGCGGGGTTTTTACTTTTCAAAGGTAAAGTGCAGTGAGGTGACTGTTGTGATTCAGAGAGATATAAATAGACTATGTGAGTCCTGTCACACTTGCCCCGACTGTCAGATGTGGACTGGCCATTAAAACATTTGGGGATTTGTCTTCTGGGCCTTCTTCACGAGCTCTGACATTATACAAGCTTTACACAGACATGCCACATGTCGTCTTAGCTGTGGACACGAGCTGTGTAAAAAGAGCTGCCATCACAATTAAGATGAGTGAGTGGGTGGGTGCGGGTCATGTCCAAATACTGATACTTTATATCCTCATAAATTCAACATAATGGTTCAAAATCAGTCTTAAGTGACAGAATGTGGAGAATGAAAATGTGCTAAATGTGAAAAAGTCACTAATGAGCAACATGTCTACAGAAGAGTCATCAGAATCATTTTAGTAGAATTATTGGAGCATCAAAACCCACACAACAGGTGCACAGATCAATATTTATGGACAGACTTAGATTTTAGGAACAATGACATATTACATTACTTGTTTAGACCACAATAACAAATCATTTCTGTAAAGTGTTCAGATATAAATGAGTGAAATAACATTTAAACCTGATCTAAGCTGATCAATTTTCTTCTCTGGTTTCCTCATCATTATTTTCCATATCATAATATAAACATGTGCTAACACTCAATAACAGGAATAAAAAGTGCTCAGGTGATTCTTTTGCTTTCTGTAGGCACAAACGTGGACAGCTGCAGATAACACAAACAGTCCAAATGAACACATCGTGTGTTTTGTTAAATGAATGGTACAGGAATCATAGTCTGGATGTGGTCGTTATTTTCTTCTCTTTCTAGGATGTTCTTCACAGTGTGAATCAGAAGGTTCTCAGGGAGCTTATGATGAGCGTGTTTGTTGCAGCTTCATATCATAAATTTAGACAATACATCTTTTTTTTCAGTAAAAATAAAAAAAGAACTACCATTGAAAACTCAGTGCAACTTCTCTTTGCACGTTTTTGTGCCTCCCACATCAGATAAAGACGACAGTTACATATATGATTTTATCGTTTCCATTTAAAGATGGAAAATGTGCACTGGAACACTGCAGTACCAGTTTAGCTATAATGAGTATGCTAGCAAGCTTACAGTGTGACATATTCAGGTAAGAGACTTTAACCAAAGAGGAAGACTCATTTCAGTATTAGTCTAATAAGGTAGTGTTCACAGCTTTAACTTTAACCATCAAACACACTCACTGTACTGACGAATACTGCAGTTCGGGGTGTCTCTCTGTCTGAGATTCACCCGTGCCGCACGTTATCAATCTCAAGTGTCTCAGTGTTGTTTACTCACCTGACTGTTTGTTAACTGTAAATCTCTGACACTGTACTAGTACAACACTGAGAGCCAAAAACCTGACGAAAAATCAAAAGATAGTGTTTCAAAGTGCCACAGATTAAAGGTGAACTTTGTCACTATCACATCACCTTAGTGCCAGTTTAAAGTCTTGAAGCTGACCATTTTATGGGTCCCCATTTTAGCTTTCTGTAGGCAAACATAAAAAATGTGATGGATATGACTATAAAACCGAGGAATACACCGATATGGTCCCACAGTCAAGCGTACCCTAATGCACATGTGGATGCAGCCACAGGAGTCCCCTGCTGGTCATTACAAAGAATTGAGGCTAAATGTCTCACTTTTTCCCACATATAGAACTGGTGACATTAATCTTAAACTTTGTAGATCTCCAGTAAACAACTTCCTGTTTTGACCCGTGTACACTGATGTTTCTGTAAATCCAGATATCAGCTTAAAAGATTTAAAGCTGGGTTTAGAGAACTTGTCAGATAATAAGTCCTGTAATATGATTGATTTCAGCTCTAACTAATTGTCTATTGACTTAAAAAAAGGTGTCAGGTTTCGCAGTGTGGCAGACAGGGTGAGACCCAAACACACAAGCATAAACTTAAATATAACTTTATTACTGAACTTAAGGAATCAAAATGCATAAGACAAAATAGCTTAGGTGAGACTCAAAACCGTTAACTCATAGACTAGGCTCTAGCACGTGACCACAGAACACACAATGCACACGGGAAGACTGAGACAATAAATACACAGGAGAGTGAAGTGGACACAACTGTGAACACAGCAGGGACAAATCAGGAGTAACAAGACAGAAGAAGCAAAACTGAACATAATGCACACAGGGCAAGGAAGTGTCAAAATAAAACAGGAAATAAACACTGAAATCAAGACCACTTAACAGGGACAATGCTTGTGGAGCTCAAACATGTGCCTAAAGACCCATAGAACAGGGAACATAGAACTATAATAGAAAATCAATCAAAAAAACCCCAAATATCCTAAAAACTCAGATCATGACCAAAGGAAAATTGTTGTGCCACAGATGGTTGGTTTGTTTCTCCTCCACCCAAAACAGGAATGAAAATAAAGCCATATTACATCTGAAGACGTGCATATTAATTCACACCAGCAACACGTCAGCACGATGATGAAAAACAAAATGACTGAACATGAATTTAGATTACAGTTTTGTTTTTTGTTCAGGTGTGATCCGGACAGCCCTGGGTCCTGGTGACATGGACCGTGAGCAGAGGGAGCACTACCAGGTGGTGATCGAAGCCAAGGACATGGGTGGACAGAGAGGAGGCCTCACTGGGAGCACTGTGGTTAAAATCACTCTCACTGACGTCAACGACAACCCTCCCCACTTCACTCAGAGTAAGACAGCAGCACAGACGAAGCACAGTGTGTATACGAGTGATGAAACACACACAGCTATTAATTATACTCAGTTCAGTTTTATTTCTAATCAGCAACAACAGCTTTCTCAAGGCTCTTTATATTGTAAGGGAAAGGAAAATAATACAAGGAAACAATACAAAGAAAAGAGAGAAAACCCCAACAATCATATGACATCCTTTGAGCAAGCACTTTGGTGACAGCGGGATCGAAATAAACGTCCTTTAAACAGGAAGAAACCTCCAGCAGAGCCAGAATCAGGGAGGGGCCATCATTGGTTGGGGTGAGGATGGACAAAGACACGCTGTGGAGAGATCCAGATATTAATAATAACTAATAATTAAATGCAGAGTGGTGTATGAACACATAGTGAGTGAAAAAGTTGATTGAAGAAGAAACACCCAGTGCATCATGGGAATCCCCAGCAGCCTACACCTAGTGCAGCGTAACTAAGGGCGGATTCAGGGTCACCTGGTCCAGCCCTAACTATATGCTTTAGCATGCATTCAGGTTTTTCTTTAATGTTGTCAGCTGTCTGTATCTTGTTTAAAGCCTTTTAAGAATCCCGTGAATCCCTTTATCAGATCTTAATTCTTCCCCAGGGTTTGGTACTCTATCGCCCCCTGTGACATGTTTTTGTCCTGCACAATTGAGAGAATTATTCTGCAGCCATAATTCTGTCCAAAAACATTCATATCAATTGACAAATTGAATATAATTGGGAGTTAAAACAAAAACTAGAAAACCCCAGACACCTCCGTCACCAGAGTGAGTCCCACCGATGTGACGGAGCTGACTGTTTCCAGGTATATACCAGTTCAGAGTTCCTGAATCGTCCACGTCCGGCTCTGTCGTTGGGAGAATTCAGGCCACTGATAAAGACATTGGAAAGAACACTGAGATGGACTTCACCATCATCAGCGGTGACGGGATGGAAATGTTTGACATTTCCACTGACAAAGAAACACAAGAAGGACTCGTCACTGTCAGAAAGGTGAGAGCAACTAACCAGTAAACATTAAAAACGGGACTTGAAGCGTTGGGGGTCAAATGATGTTATAATAGAGACCAAAAGAAAACGTTCTTGAGTCGCTGTGTACTGAAAAAGCACGAGTCAAACTATCCATAGCTTTGGCCACCTTCAGATAATACTGGCTTCTTATTTTGTATTGATATTTTTCTCACATCACTGGTTGGCTTGAAATGAATTGATCAGAGCTCACACTTTCAGCTCCTAAGGATCCTGCTAACTAAGTCTGTTTTACATATGCTGTTAAAAATACAAAGCCATGCCGTGTTGTAGAAATGTGTCCTCACAGAGAGTGTGTGTCAACATTGATACAAACTGTTTTAGTGACAAACCTCTGACCCACTATCACCACAGCAACCTGACAGCACCAGCTGCTGTTACAGATACTTTACATGACCATGCCACACTTGTATACACTATATGTATGTATGTATGTATCTTTCAAGCTGTTGTCTCATTTATCTGTCTACATGCATTTGTTGGCCTCAGTGGACATTGATGATTGCCATTGTTCAGGCTGGCTTTATGTTTCCACAGACATCTTTACTGAAAGCAGTCGTTCTCTCTTTGCCTTTGCAGCCTTTGGATTATGAGAAGAAACCATCATACACGATCGAGATCCAGGTCCAGAACACCCAGGAATATGTTCGCTTCATGTCCTTAGGCCCAAAAGACGTGGCTACGGTTCGGTTGGCCGTGGATGATGTGGATGAGCCGCCTGTGTTTAAAAAAGCCAGCTACCTGTATGAGGTGAAAGAAGATGTTGCGGTGGGCACAGTGGTGGGCTCAGTCAGCGCCATGGACCCCGACAGAGCTCGCAGCATTGTCAAGTAAGGCTAAATGTCTTTTTCTACTCCAACCACACCAACTAAAAAAAGGAAATTATATAATGGCAGTTTTGAATTTCAGATTGTAAAGTCTCACTGGTCTCGAGAGCTAAACTCCAGCTTGTGTTTATACAGACTACAACTTCTGCTCAGTCGTTTTTTTCTTGTGGGCTTTAATGTTTTAAGTTCATGAGTCGCTGAGTTTACCACACGCTACCATTATGTTTTGTGTTATAGACAAAGATGCTTCTTAACGTCAGAGCCTTAGTACTTTTGTTCTCGTATTTAGACAGAAATCATATATGATATCTATGATTGCAAAGCTCAGGCAGAGATGTCGGAACCACGAGAGGAAAAGTGTATATTCCACAACATTCGAGAGAACCTTGGGGTTAGTATCAAGGATATTTGGCATGCAGACTGGAAGAGTCAGGAATTGAACCACCAACCTTCCAATCAGCAGATGACCTGCTCTACCTCTTGAGCTACAGCCTCCCCAGACCCAATGCAAGTTGCATTTATGGTAAAATTAGCATAAAGTTCAGGTTTTGGATAAGAGTTTGAAACCTGCTGTGATGATTAAATTTAAGGGAAAGAAGCTTGAAAATGCATGAACATTTCTCACAAAGATAATCAAATCAATCAATCGAAAGGTTTATTCTCATTTCGTATGTTATTTCAAAAAATACTCTGACTGAAACGAAATACTGTTTCTCACCAGCCTCTACAGTAACCAATACAATTTTTTTTAAAAGTCAATGATAAATCGCAGTAATAATAAGGATAAATAACATCGATTCGTAATCTAAATTCTAAAACGAGCTCAGGTCTAAGCAGTCACACTCATTCAGGTGGCAGCAGTCCTTTCATAGAAGAGGATCATTAGATCAAATAGTGTGTGTATAGCTGTGTGAATAGCTGAGTGGGTGGGGAGGGGTGCTCTTGTACCTCTTGCCAGACAGCAGGAGGGAGAACAGGCCATGAGAGGGGTGGTGGGAGTCTCTGATGATGGAGGTAGCTCTGCGTATGCAGCCCTGTTTGTAGATCTCCAGAGACGAGAGAGGGGCACCAACAATCCTCCTGGCAGTCTTAACCATCCAAAGCAAGATGTCAAACTTTGTGTCAGGATGTTTTCAAACATGTGTGTGGGTGTGTGTGTCCTTCGCCCTACAGCAGGGGTCAGCAACCTTTCTGATGACGAGTGCATGTAAAATTTACTAATGCAACTACTGATTGCATTAGCAATAAATTGAATAACGCTCTATGTTAACAGTTACACACACGCTTCATCTCTTTGCTCTTGAATGCTTTGCTTCTTATATTGATTTTATTGATTTTTATTGATTTTTATGCTGATTTTTTCCCTTTTTTCCGTGTGAGCTTACCTGCGATAACTTCTGGACACTTGTAGATCATTAGGACTAGAGTGTTCTTAACAGAAACAGCAACATTTTATGGTTACCTTGTCCTCAGCGCTCCGTGTGTCTGTGGCCTAGACACAGCTGAAGCCTGATTACAGCGTCTGGGCACCGAGCAGCCTCAATAGCCTAGAAAGGTGCTAACCGCTAGGCTAACTAGCAACAAGATGCCTTCCCTCTCCACAGATGACTACCACAGCCTCCTGCAGAAGATTGCAGTACTGGAGACAAAAATTCATCGCTTAGAAGTAAACGTGGAGGTAAATGGACTGTGTGGAAATGAAACAACCTTGCCTTTGATTCAAAACAATGGCGATGAGCAAGCTAGTACACAGCTAAGGAGCACAGATAACATGACCAAGAAAGTAGACTCTGTGCACTATTATAAATCCTCAAGTGATAATCCCCCCTTAGACTGTCTTGGTGCAAAACCAAGACATAAATCATGTCTCCTGGAAGGGGGAGGACGTATCACAGGCAGGGCACAGCGAGCTGAAATCTCTGAAACCGACTGGCCTTCACTTCCTACGAGACAGGAAACAGGACTGGACAACCGTGAATAGGAAGGTTAACAACAAACCTCCAAAACAACTGAATGTGAAACTGCAGAACAGATTTGCTCCACTATCAAAGGACCCTGGATCTATATCGGACAACCATCCATCTAAAAGCAGCGAAATAAGGTCTGAAAATCTGTTGAAAAGTGAAAGGCCACAGGGAAAGCTAAAGGCTAGGCCTGAAACTCTGATTGTGGGTGACTCTGCCGTAAAGGATGTACAAAGGATGTGCGGTAAGAACACTAAAGTCCTCTGCTTTCCTAACGATATGGTCAACAACCTGAAGGAGAGAATTCTTCAAATTGCAGATGAATATCCAACTGTGACAAACATTGTTCTGCATACAGGGTCAAACGATGTGTCCAAACAACAGTCGGAGGTTCTGAAACGGGACTTTACTGGATTATTAAATACTGTAAACTCTCTGAATGCAGCTGTATTCATCAGTGGACCTGTACCGCCGGTCAGAGGAGGAGACGAGAGATTCAGCAGGTTGTTTACACTGAATAAATGGCTTATATCAGCATGTACTGACCACTCAGTGCATTTTATCGACAACTTTAATATTTTTTGGGAACGCAGGCATCTGTTCAAAGCAAATGGATTTAATTTTAACAAGTCAGGGGTGAAACTGTTCACCTCCAACTTGTTTTATTCCATACATCATCCATCCATGCTTGGTGCCAAGGCTGAGATAAACGAGGAGTTATCTCATAAAGAGGAACAAACAGTACTCCAAGAACAGACAAAGCCCAGCAGAAACCTTGAGGAGGAGCTCCATTTGCCCCCACCCGGGAAGAGCCTCAGAAAGGAGAGACATCCATGGCATCTGAGGAAGAGCCTCAGAAAGGAGAGACATCTAAGGCAAGAAGAGGGGTCCCTATTTGCCTCCAACTCTCTCAACAACACCAACGACCAGGACAAGGGACCACGACCTTCCCCAGTCCCCCAAACCCCTGACAGGCCATCACCCTCCTCCCCCTCCCTTTCTCCCTCCTCCCCACACCTGAAATTCACTGAGGAGATGATGGAGCGGGTCAATGCTGGGCTCAGATCTACCCCCCGGCCCAATCCCTTTTTGTCCCCCATAAACCCCCCACCAGAGCGGCCAAAGGTTCGCCATCGAGCCCCACCCTCAACAGAGCAATCGAAGTCACATTGCCCAGCCTCGTCCCCCTTAGTTCCTCTTCATGCCCTGTCTCCGCAGTCTGATGCGTGATGTGTGGAGGGTCCGGGCTGTGAGGATTATGGCAGTGGTGACTTTTCCCAGGAGAAGCTGGGACCCTGTTTACTAGAAGGTTTTAAAATTTCTGTTTTAGGTGACAGGAGACATGTGGCCTGGTCAAAACACAGAGAGCTGCACTCTAAAAGATCTTTAAACATAGTAAACATACCTTGTGTGCCACAGACTGCTCCCAAACACGAGGGGACAAGTAATACCTCTAAAACACTTAAGTTGGCTTTATTAAACATTAGATCTCTAGCTGGGAAAAATTTTTAATTAATGATTTAATCACTGAGCACAGCCTTGATTTTATGTTTTTAACTGAAACTTGGTTGGACCAAAGTAACAGTGGAGCTGTTCTCATCGAGACGACCCCTCCTAACTACAGTTTTATCAGTGAGGTCAGGGCGAGCAGGAGAGGAGGAGGGGTTGCTGTCTTATTTAATAAATCATTTCAATGTAAGCAGCTATCTCCTGGAAGTTTTCAGTCTTTTGAATATGTGGCTTTACAGCTGAAGGCCCCATCCAAAGTTGTGTTTCTTAATGTTTACAGGCCTCCCAAATACTGCACAGACTTTTTTAATGACCTCAGTGAACTGCTGTCTGTGATCTGTGTTGATTTTGACTGTGTAATTATTGCTGGGGATTTTAACATTCATGTGGACAACCCTCAGGACAAAGGGACTAAAGACCTGAGTAACACTCTGGGCAACTTTGGGCTGACTCAGCATGTAACAGAGGCCACACATAATAGAGGACACACTCTTGACCTACTGATCTCCAAAGGCCTGAGCATTTCAAAGGTTACTGTGTCTGATGTGGGCCTGTCTGATCATTACTGTGTTTTCTTTGAAAGTAAAATCTCAGCCCACACAAATATATCAACAACAGTGATCACAAAACGGTGTATAACTGAAGACAGTAGTGCAATTTTTAACCAGGTCTTCCCATTAACACCCGACCTGTCCAGAGGGTCAGTCAATGAGCTCGTCAATAGCTTCAATGCTAACATGTTAAATGTAATGGACACTATTGCTCCCATTAAGGTGAAGGTTATCTCTGGAAGGAAAAAGTCTCCATGGAGAAACTCCACACTGGTGAAAAATGAAAAAAGAGAGTGTAGGAAAGCTGAGCGCAGATGGAGAAAAACAAATCTCCAGGTTCATTATGACATTTATAAAGAGAAACTTCACAATTATAATTTACAACTGAGGAATGCAAGGAGGTCCTACTTCTCTGACATCATCACTAAAAACAGCCATAATGCTCGGGTCTTATTTTCTACAGTTGACAGGCTAACAAACCCTCCTGTGTCAGTGGCAGCTGAACTTCATTCGACCATGGCCTGCAATGACTTTGCCAAATTCTTCACAGACAAAATCCAAAAGATTAGACAAGCAATTGGTACATCAACAGCAGATCCAGGATATGTACTGTGTCCACCAAAAAACTGTTTAAACACCATCAAACAGTTTCAACCTATTAACAGCAAAGACCTGGAGGACATCTTAGGTCAACTGAACTCCTCCTCCTGCTGTTTAGATGTCCTGCCAACAAGTTTTTTCAAAAAGGTCTCAAAGACTTTAGAGTCAGACCTGTTACAGATCGTCAACTTTTCTTTATTATCAGGTGTTTCCAGAATCACTAAAAACTGCTGTAATCAAACCTATACTGAAAAAGGACAATCTTGACAAGACACAAATGAACAACTACAGGCCGATCTCAAATCTCCCATTTTTAAGTAAGATCATTGAAAAAGCAGTTTCTCAACAGCTCAGTTACTTCTTAAAACAGAATAATTGCTACGATGCCTTCCAGTCAGGTTTTAGACAGAACCACAGCACTGAAACCGCTCTGACCAAAGTGTTTAATGACATATGTCTGAATACAGACAGTGGAAAAATGTCAGTCCTAGTTTTACTGGATCTCAGTGCAGCATTTGATACAGTTGACCACAACATATTACTCAAACGACTGGAGAACTGGACAGGTCTTTCAGGAACTGTACTAAACTGGTTCAAAACATACTTAGAAAACAGGAAATACTTTGTATCAATAGGTAACTTCACATCTGAGCAGACAAGTATCACATGTGGAGTTCCCCAAGGTTCCATCTTGGGACCCCTTCTGTTTAACATCTACATGCTCCCACTGGCACAGATTATAAAGAACAACAAAATAAACTATCACAGCTATGCAGATGACACACAAATATATATCACAATGTCACCAGGAGACCGAGGCCCTGTACAGGCTCTTGGTAAATGCATTGAGGAAATCAATGACTGGTTGTGCCACAATTTTCTCCAGCTAAACAAAAACAAACTGAAGTAATAGTCTTTGGAGCCAAAGAAAAACGATTACAGGTCACCAGAGAACTTCAATCTATACATCTAAAAACCACAAACCAGGCGAGAAATTTGGGTGTAGTGATGGATGCAGACCTAAACTTAGAAAAACACATTAAGACAATAACAAAGTCAGCTTACTATCACCTCAAGAATATATCAAGGATAAAAGATCTGATGTCTCAACAGGACCTGGAAAAACTAGTCCATGCATTCATCTTTAGTAGGCTTGATTACTGTAACAGCATCTTTACAGGTCTACCTAAAAAATCAGTCAGACAACTACAGCTCATTCAGAACTCTGCTGCTCGAGTCCTCACTAAGACCAAAAAAGTGGACCACATCAGTCCAGCTCTGAGGTCCTTACACTGGCTGCCTGTCCGTCAGAGGATAGACTTTAAAGTTCTGATGCTGGCCTATAAAGCTCTGAATGGTTTAGGACCAAAATACATCAATGACCTCCTGACCCAGTATGAACCTTCCAGATCCCTCAGGTCATCTGGATCCGGTCTTTTATCAGTTCCCAGAGTCAGAACCAGACACGGAGAAGCTGCATTCAGCTTTTATGCTCCTTATATCTGGAACAAACTCCCAGAAAGCCTCAGATCAGCTGAAACACTCAGTTTATTTAAATCCAGGTTGAAGACTCACCTGTTCTCAGCTGCATTTGAATAAAGCACCAAATCCACACTTTAAGCTTAAATTTCAAAACTTACATTTAACTACTGATTTTATCTACTGTTCTGATTTTATCTGTTTTGATTTTATATACTGTTGTTTGTTTGTTTGTTTGTTTGTTAATTAGTTAGTTTATTTGCTTGTTTTAATCAATTTTAAATCATGCTTTTTATTTGTTCTTGTTTCTAATGTCTCTGTAAAGCACTTTGAATCACCTTGTTGTTGAATTGTGCTATACAAATAAACTTGCCTTGCCTTGCCTTGCCTATATAGAACAACTTTATAGAATTATATTTGTTCACAGATGTTGGCAGCTGTCAGCGAATAGTTATCAGCTGTTTGGAAACAAAAAAAGACTTTTTATCCATAACAGCAAATGAACTGAACAACAGAAAATCCAAATGCTATTTATGGTCTCCTCACAACAATGATAAGAAAAATAAACTGGGCCAATATGGCATGTTTGTTAATACAGAGACACACATGTTAATGTGATCTCTGGTCTCCCACTCAGACACACAGGTCTCCCAGTGTCCAGCATTCAGACCTGAGGACTCATGTGAGAGAAAGTCTGCTCACACAGACATGTAGAGCCAAACACTGTCAATAAGGCCTCTGCAATGTTCTGAAGACAGTTAAACCTGTCAGGTAGTGACGTCTAGCAGGTGAACATGCAGCTCCATGAACACACGCACAGCAGTGGATTCCAGCTGCGTCTGTAGTTCTGCAAACTTTGACCCCACAGAGTGTAAATTCTGTCTCGATCTATGGATGTATCCGTGCATTTCCGTAGTGCTGATGCTGCGCTGAGCGGACAGTTCCTGCCAGCTAGCAACGTCCCTCTCACCGGTAGGCGAAGTTATTTTTAGCCAATTACAAGTTGAATCTGGTAGTTGGGGTTGTTAGCTAAGATACTGTCATTAAGAAGAGGCACAACTAATGTGTCTATGCGAGCTAATGTGCGATGTGCACCGCTGGCCCGGCCATTTATTTTTTAATGCACCTTCTCAGATTAACTCACTGCGTGTCGTGCCCAGGGCTGGACTGGGACAAAAAAACAGCCCGGGCATTTTGACGAGAGACCGGCCCACCAGGTATTAAAGCCATAAAGCCTTTGAATGAAAACAAACGCTGTGGTGACAGTGATGCACAGTCTTGTTGGTATATGTGTGATTTCTATACATTTTATATCAGATAAAAACTTTGGTTGTAAGATTCAGATAATTATTTATTAAAAGCATTTTAAATGAGACTAAGAAAGAAAAGTATTTCTTTGTGCCCCCCTCTCCCTGTTAATGCCCTACCTGCCCCCCTGGCAGAACTAGATCCGCCCCTGCACAGTTACCAGCTGTCAGCTACTTAGAAAAGGATCCTGGTGTTATTTGTCTCTCAGAAACAGTTCATAACTTCAACTCATCCATGTCACCTAAAAGGTAAACCTGTTTCTCCATCACCTGTTCAGCTCTGATGGTTCAGTAAGGACATCTCCTGGTTTCATCTTCATGTTTCCCTCTCACCACATATCCAAACCAACATCATGACCAGCAGCTTTACAGCTGTGGCTCCAGCAAACATCAGCTGATACTAGAAATTAATATTAAATACATTCTAACAACAGCTGATCAAGCTTAAACGTGCTGCTGTTGTTTAGCGCGACATCCGCTGGTTTCCTGTTTCTGGCGCAAAGTGGGCGATAAACAAACGAGAGAGAAAAGCCGATCAGCTGATCACTGATCAGTTTCATGATTAAAGTAGAAACAGGAGAGGGAGGGAGAGAATGAGAGGAGAAGAGGCAGCTGTGCAGCGTTACGACAGAATAACTCCAGCTTTGTGTCTTTTTCAGCTCAAAACAAAACGCGTAATATTTTCTCTGAATACGAGACGATTCCATTTTTTACGGAACATTTGGCAACTCTACTGACTAACCTTATGAATAAAATAAAGTTCACCATCAGTAACATCATAGCACCACCCAGCTGTATAGAAACTCCGTCATGCTAGCTAGTACGCAGCACGAGTTATTGTAACTGACGGTAAAAAGTCAGCACAACGAAAATAAACTCCACCTAAACTTGGTTTATATCTGACCCAGATAGACTGCAGGTCATAACTTCTTACCTGAAGTTCAGTTCACCTGACACTCGGACTGGCGGCCGCCTCGGGTCTCTCCTCCTCCTGCCTCCCCTTTCTCTCATCCACCTGCTGCCTCTGTGGAAGCTCTAAATAACTGAGTTATTTTTACACATCTGCCAGCATCTGGCCAATTCACCATCCCAGTATGCCCAATGGCCAGCTATGGCCGTGCCATCAGTTAACCCTTCGCGTGCCAGCTGTGGCGCGTGTGCCCAGGGTTGCCGACCCCTGAACTGCAGAGAGTGGAGCAGGCAGCAGTCTCTGTCGATCGGCTAGAACAGAAAATCCAGTCCAAGTTATTTCGACACTAGAAGACAGGTGAAGTACTACCTACAAATGATAACAATTTATTACTTTAAGATGAAGAAGTAAACCATGTTCCGGCTGTGTGAAGTGCGGCTAAACTACTGCATCTATGCAAGCACCTGCTATCTAAGCAAAGTCAAATTCAATCAATTACATTTCTAAATATAAACTTTCTGTAATACCTTTATGTATTCCTGGCAAAACAGTCGTACAGACTATACAAAGTCCATAAGCTGGTCTCCAGCATGTGATATGTGCTTCTGAAGAGCCTGATTTATTTGTTTTGGAGATTATGTATCAGAATTTCAGGAGCAGGACCACGCCTCCAAACACGCTCCTTCCTGTTGTCATCTATATAGGTTCCTCCAGTTCTGCAAGCTGATCATTCTTGTTTACGTGCCCCTCCCTCCCTCCTTGTTCTCAATTCTTTAACTTCTTCATTTCTATTTAGTGCATGAGGATCTTCCAGGCTTGGGAGCCGTCGCCAGTCCCCTTCAAGGCCTTCCCCAAACTGCAGCTCAATTCATGTCCAAGCTTCACCTTTACCTACTAAAATGCTGTCAAACCTCAAATGAGGAAGTGGGCCCAGCGAGTGAATTTAGAGATCCCATTCCTCCCTTTCATATACGCTGCACAGCTACCAGAACTTAAACACTTAAACAACCACCCGGAACGTTTTACGACGTTAGAAAGTTATCTTTTTGACACACACACACAAAATACAACTGACTCCCACGATGCCTCTTGCAAGCAGTGGTCTACAGGAGGGCTCATGTTGCTCCTTCTGTAGGCTCCTGGCATTAAGACCCAGCTACCAGACATTGTCCCTCTCCAGCTTCCTCCTCCAGGGTGGGGTAACCCTATCCCAGGGTAGGGTACACTGGTCCCTTGGTCTTATTTTATCTATAGCAGTGGTTCTTAACCTTGTTGGAGGTACCGAACCCCACCAGTTTCATATGCGCATTCACCGAACCCCTCTTTAGTGAATTTTTTTTTTTTTTTTTCAAATTCAAGACATAGATATGTTTTTTTACTGGTGCACAAAATGAGCCGTACATGAACATCACCTTGTTCAAAGAACAAAACCAACACAATGCATGAACTTACAACAAATTACATACCTGCAAATCAGTGTGACTTCTGCTGTTGCCTTTGAGAGACCAGTTCAGATATGCGTGGCTTCACCTTGGCAAGTGCCAGTCTCATGTCATTTTCACAGAAAAGTCTGTTCCTTTTCTTCGTTTTTATGTCCAGCATCGTCGAAAAGGATTGCTCGCAAAGATATGTTGTAACAAATGGTATAAAAAAAATCCAGGGCTTTCTTAGCAATAATTGGATACTTGTCCATTTGTCGACACCAAAACGTTGAGAGTGTTGTTGTTCTGAAGAGTTGCTGTTGAACCTGGCTCTGCTGAATTTCAATGATTTCGTCAAGGTATTCATCATTGACATCTGCTGTCTCAACAGCAAACGTGAACGGCTGTCTCACCCATGCTGGATATGACTCTCTTGTAGGGAAATATCTGTCGAGAGACTTTGCAAGCTCATCTAAGTGCGTTGCAATTGTTTGCTTCAGTTCCGTGGATACAGAAACATCTCCGATTCCAGACACATCTTCGACCTTACTTACACAGTTGTCCAGAAGGGGGAAGTTTGCAAAGTTGTTGTTCTCTGTTCGTCGTTTCCATAACGTTAGCTTTTTTTGAAAAGCCTTCAGGTGTTCTTCCGCTTCTATGATATTGACTCCACCACCCTGCATCTGCTGATTGAGATGATTGAGAGCTGCGAATATATCAGCCATGTACGCTAAAATGAGAATGAACTCAGGATTTTTGAAGCAATCTGCATGACAGTGTTGGTGCTCTTGCAAAAACAGGGCTAATTCCACACGCATGGCAAAAACACGATTCAGCACCTGTCCCCGGGATAACCACCGAACATTAGAATGGTACAGAAGTACCTCGAATTCAGAGCCCATTTCTTTACACAGCTCACTGAAGATGCGGTGCCTCAGAGCACTATTTCGCACATAGTTCACACATTCCACCACGGTTTTTAATACTTCTGCCATTTTTGGAGGCAAGGTTTTTGTTGCCAATGCATGCCTGTGCAAAATACAATGAGTCACAATGATGTGTGGTGCATCGGCTTTTACTAGCGCACCAAAACCAGAGTTTCTTCCCAGCATGACGGGAGCTCCGTCTGTACAAACTGCAGAAACCATGTCCCATGAAAGATTGTTGTCTCCGAAGAAGTCATCCACAAGCTTCTTCACATCGGCTGCCTTAGTTGTTGTTGTAAGAGGCTTACAAAATAAAAAAATCTTCTTTTATCACGTCATCTTTCACATAGCGCACAAAAACAGTAAGCTGGCTTAGATTAGCAACGTCTGTGCTCTCATCGAGCTGAAGGCTGAATTTTGCCGGGCTTGAAATCAGATCGGCGACTACTTGAGCCAAGATGTCTTTACTCATGTCTTCTATTCTGTCGCTGACGGTGTCATTTGAAAGAGGAATTTGTGATAATTTACCTTCGGCCGCTGTTCCGAGTATCAGATTTGCCATCTTTAACGCGGCTGGTTTCACGAGTGTTTCACCAATGGTGTGTGGCTTGCCCTGCTTTGCGATCAGGTAAGCAACTTCGTACGATGCTGTGAGGATCGGTTTGTTAACGGGTACAAATCCAAGAGCAGGCAGAGTGGGCCTTTCATCGAATCTGGCTCTCTTCACCTTGAATTCAGCAAGTGTTGTGTTCTTGTATTCCCCGTCTCCATGCAGCTTCAAGAAGTGTTCCTTTAGTTTTGCCGGTGCGAGACTAGAGTTGCTCAACTTGGCGTTGCAAATCATGCAGATAGGACGCTCACTCCCATCACGTTCCGTGATACATGTAAATCCATACTGTACATATTCGTCCGACCACTTTCTTTTTTTGCCCGACATAGTTAGTATGGATTAAAATGTTAAAAAAAAAAATCACGCGAAGTACTACCACGACATTCACATGTTGACTACTGCGCGCGCTACATTCCCCGCAGGCCTGATTGGCCAAGCAGTGTAGCATGATCGTCTGCAGCCAGTGATGGCCAGAAGGGGGCGTGTCATCACAAATTTACAAGATAATTCGGGCGTGGCTGGACCTCTGCGACCTCCGCAGTGGAGGCTCTGCCGAACCCCTGAGACCGACTCACCGAACCCCTAGGGTTCGATCGAACCCAGGTTAAGAACCACTGATCTATAGGGTTTGGGTGGCAGCCAGTGCTGCCCGATTCCCATCTATCAATGCTGGGTAGTGTCTGAGTTCGAGAGATAATGGCTAGATATAGTCGGACACACCTCAACACATGGCTTGTCTCTGGAACCAGACTCTGTTCCAGTATGAAGTTGCCCACAGTGAGAGGCGACAGACAAGAGTGGGCAAACCACAGTGTGTACAAAGCGACAGCATGTACGAGAATACAGATCAATGATCAAATTTATAATCGTATCATCAGATCTGGGGCCATGAATTATGGACAGCTGAGTAAAGAGAGTGCCTGAGCTGTCAACTGATCACCACTTGGTGGTGAGTTGGATCAGGGGAAGGGGGAAGATTCTGGACAGACCCGGCACACGCAAACATAAAGTGAGGGTGTGCTGGGAAAGTCTGGCAGGCCTTTGACAGCACCTGAGGGAGGCTGAGGACTCTGAATGGGGACTGTGCCTGTCATGGTGGTAATCCCCAAGCCAGACATCACAGGACAACAGAGGTGAAGAGAGCCGTCAAGCTGAAGGAGTCATTGGGCTGGATTAGCTTGTGGGACTTCGGAGGCAGCTGATAGGTACCTACAGGTCAAGTGGAACCCGACTTGGGCGGTACCCGAAACAAAAACCCAGGTGTGGGAAGAGTTCAGTCAGACTGTGGAACAAGAATTTTAGATAGCCTTGAAATATTTTTAGCAAATCGTCAGGAGACTGATGAGCGGAAAGCAGTGCTCCAGTGACACAGTGTACAGTGGAAGTGGGCTGCTGGTGACTTCAGCTGAGGATATAGTCAGGCAGTGGATAAAAGACTTAACCCCACTGACACACCTTCAGTGTGGGAAGCAGAGTCCGGGGACTAGAGGGAAGACTCGCCCATCAAGGGAGCGAGGCCACTGAGGTAGTTAACCACCGGTCGGGGGGGTTCCCGCAGGCGATACAGTCTCTCAATCACACCACCACACAGTACTGACCCACACATACAGTTCTTACACACACACTGGACTTTCTGGACTTTGTTTTTGCACAACACTGGTCACTATATTCTTCATTTCCGGTTAATACTTGTACAGCTGCTGTTATTGTGTATATATTTATTTAGATTTAGATTTCTTCATACATTCTTATATAGTTCTATATTGTGTATTTTGTTGTACAGTTATTTTATTTTCAACTTTAATTTATATATTTATCTTTATCTTATTCTTCCCAGTTAAATTTACCCTTCATTCTAATTTGTGTTGTACAGTTATTTCATTTTTAACCTTAATTTATATTTTATTCCTTCCTAGTTAAATTTACCCTTTTTAATTTTTCATATTTATTTCCTATCTTATTCATAGCCTTTTCCTTTTTTGTTTTCTTTAGGTCACGAGCAGTTGTCCAAGCATTTCACGACACGGCACTTTGTGAAACTCTGGTTTTATGTTAAAGTGCTTTAGAAATAAAGTTGGTATGGTATGGTATGGTATATCGTACTGTGTATGACTGTGTACGTGACAAATAAAATTTGAATTTGAATTTGAAATTTGAATTTCCTTGAGTTCCTGTTTCGATGGCAACCAGTATTTGTTATTCATCGTCAGAAGTTCAGAGACTGCCGGAGAAACATTTGTAAGTAATACAGCGTATAAACAGCACGCTCGGGCTACTGGTACAGCAGCATATTAACACTGCTGTGGGAGCAAAATACCTTTAGTTGCTTTAAGATTTTGAATTTTAGCACATCTCCACAGTGTGACACTTTTTACCTGGTTCCCTCCGTCAGAGATTGATCCATTATGCTCCCTGCTGCGCTGGCTTCTTGACAGGGCGGCACAGAGAGGACGAGGCTATAGGTCATCCCACCACCTGACTCAACGTTTTCTCACCTTCTCTCTGTCTCACTTGTTAGTTACTCCATCGACCGCCGCACTGACAGGGGCCACCTCTTCAACGTCTATCCGATGAATGGATCTGTGTTCCTGCTCAAAAGCCTGGACAGAGAGACGACTGCATGGCATAATATTTCAGTTGTTGCCACAGAGCTGAGTAAGTCCAGCAGGGTCTGGGACTGTCTGCACTGCTCATGTGATATATTGATAAAGAGTAAAACTGTTAGAGGAGAGGCAGTAGAGCACAGTCTGCCATGGAGGGGTTCAACAACAAGAATCAGACCCCGGAGTATAGCACACTGAATGGGCTGATTGGAAGTTAAACCACAAAGTTTGCACATTTACAAATAAATGAACATGTTGCTCTCATTTTAATGGAGAGAGATAATATCTAGAACAAACATATTACACATTACAAAACACTGAAAGATGAATTGCGTGTCATTGGGTGAAATAAATATTCGATGCCCAAACAAAGTATGACTTAGTACCTGGTGGAGAAAGCGCTGCTGAAAAGCCCAGCGGTAAGATATTTTATGTAGTTGGCCTGCACACATGTCAGGAGGGGGTTTGGCTCACTCCACTTTACAGACACTCTCTTAATACTTTATGTTGCTTGGCCGCTGCTTAGCATTTTCCATAAGATTGAGGTTTGGAGACTGGCCAGGCCCCCCCATAACCTTAATGTTAGCCACTCATTTGTCTTGGTTCTATATTTTGAGCCGTTGTCATGCTGGAAGACCCATCCATGACCTGTCTTCAGCATTGTGGCTGAGGGAAGGAGGTTCTCATTGCAGATTTATGGTACATGGGACCGTCCGTTGGTCCCTCTATCCTGTGGCATTAGTAGAAGAGCAACACAACACTTATTCCTAAACCTTCTCTGAATCATTTAGATGTTCAATGGCAAGTTTAATACAAGCTCTGTTTTCTTAAATCTATCTGCAAATTGGACAGATTGCATTTTATGAAAAAACATTGACAACATCATTTAGTCTAATCAGCAGTTGCCACATGATTATCTTTATTGAAGTGATGTGAGGGTGTGAGTATTTAAAGGTTGTTCTGTTATTCAAGATGGCTTCAATGTCAAAATGTAGCTTTTTCATTGGTTCCCCCTAAATATTTTTTAAAACACTGATCACAAATCTGGCCATTTTTAAAAATCTCTTTTCGTATCCAAAGCTTTCTCCTTTTTAGAACTCAAAGAAATGTGTTGCCCTTGCCCGAACCAGTCCATTTACCAGCTCCCATGCCTGTATATGTGACATCTTGAACAGGGGGACCTTGCGGGTACTATTATAAAATGGCCTGCATTTGTATAGCGCTTTTCTAGTCCCTAAGGACCCCAAAGCGCTTCACACTACATTCAGTCATTCACCCATTAACACACACATTCACACACTGGCGATGGCAGCTACATATTATAAGACATTATAACATAGCCTCCGTAAAGCACACAGCATCATCAAGGACCACAGCCACCCAGCACATCAGCTGTTCTCCTCGTTACCATCTGGCAGACGTTACAGGTTCTGTCTGCTCGGACTACAAGACTTTGAACAAGAAAAACAGTTTTGTTTTTACCACCGTACGACACCTCAAGCACAACACTTAAACACACACAACACAGCACTCAGAAGCTACCTGCAGCTTCACAAGTACTCTGTTTAATCTGCACTGGTCACTCCACTTTATTGTCATTGATATTTATATTTAAAAAGTGCAATACTGTGATTTTCTGCTGCTCATTCCTGTGCAATGTCCCATCTGCCCTCCCGTCATATTTCTTTTCAAGATTTTCTTATTTAATCACTAGTGTACATATATTTATATTTATAGATACATATATATTTAGTCATCTTTTCTCTTTTACCACGTCTCTAATATTTTGCTCCTTACTATTTTTCTATTATTTTCCATCCATCCATTTTCATCCGCTTTGTCCGGGGCCGGGTTGCGGGGGCAGCAGCCTAAGCAAAGAGGCCCAGACCTCCCTCTCCCCAGCCACCTCCTCCAGCTTATCCGGGGGAATACCAAGGCGTTCCCAGGACACGCTGGAGAGATATAATCTCTCCAGCGTGTCCTGGGTCTGCCCCGGGGCCTCCTCCCGGTGGGACATGCCTGGAACACCTCACCCAGGAGGCGCCCAGGGGGCATCCTTGTCAGATGCCCGAACCACCTCAGCTAATAAAATAATAGAACCACCAGGTGGAGGTGGTTCTATTATTTTATTTTATTATATTTTATTATATTTTCTCCTACTGTATCATGCTGCAGAGTGACTGCTGCTCGTCAAACACATTTCATTGCAATGTTGACCCTGTGCTAACTTGCATATGACAAAAAAAATAAAACTGAAAACATACCAGTGGTGTTCTTAGTGACTGCAGTCCCAACTGTGAGATTGTTTTAAGTGTATTCTCTCTGAAGACACAAGTATAGAAATATCGCCCACCTGCCCCATTCAGTGTCTGTTATAGATGATGTCTTACAGAGTCTCATTACTTCTGATCATGGGAGGAGTTTTAAAATCCTCTTCATGTTTTTCTTTAGTTTTGATCAAATTTTCACCTTCTCTCTATATGCTGCACTGGATACAGCAGAGATGACAATAAAGTTTACTTTGAATATAAGCTTGGTGAAGCTGTTACATACAGACGGTTGTGAAGGTACTGGAAAAGTTGCAAAACCCCAAAGTGACAGATGTTTTTGTGCTTTCTGTGCCTCCAGATAATCCCCGTCAGAGCAGCAGCGTCAGTGTCTACATCCGTGTGCTGGACATCAATGACAATGCTCCCATGTTTGCCACTGTGTACGAAACCTTTGTCTGTGAGAAAACCAAGGCTGGCCAGGTACTCACATACTTCATGTGTTAGCTCACTGTGTGCTCTGGTGGCATCTTACTGACTTCAAAGCCTGATTAGAGCAGAGCGGTCCCAGAGCTGTATAAAGACTAGTGACTGAGCATCCAAAATGACACCTTACAGCTCTGCCTAATTTTTATATAAAACAGATGTTGCTATAATGATGGCACCCATTGGTTAGTGTGTTGTAATCTGACTGTGAAACAAAGAACGGCTACAAACCTGAGACTAGTGACTGTCACAACGGGACTGAACGGACTCATGCACAGGCTCTGAATTGAGAACACAAGAATCTTTATTCACAGCAACACCAGGTGATCTATTTACAAAGTGGGGGAATGACGGGCTCCGGGGATCCACACATGAACGGGGGGAAAGACGCTGGAAGTCCACACACACTCCGTCCATGCTCCACGGCTCACGCTCCTCCTCATACTCCACAGAAAACACGATAGCTCACTCCAAACCTCACACACTCAATCGCTCAGGTAACACAGGGGTCGGTCCAGGGAATCTGTTCACAGAAACACGAAGGGAAGATCTCTGGGAAAACACAGGAGTAAACTGAGCTGGGTTTACACTGACGAGAGTCGGCAACGGTCCAGCGATGAGAAACACAGAGCTGCCATCTTATAAAGGGACTGGAACACTGTCAGGTGATGAGCCACAGGTGTGTGATTGCGACCAGGTGCGTGGGCCAAGGGCAGGAGCCCACGGGTGAGCTCTGCCCAGGCAGAGGGAGGAGGGAAAGAGAGGGCGGGAGAGAGCAGGAACAAAAGCAAAACAAACACATGTAGCCATACTGAGCCGAGCGGGTAGGCACAGGGTCCCTGACGGTGACTGAGTGACTGGTTTCATCAGGAAGTCTTCACTAAAGCCATAAATCGAAGGGTGGTTTTCCCCCTGCTCTCCAGAACAGAAGCGTCAGTCACTTCTTCATCTTTGGGACTCATCTTTGCCTCAGTCTTTTGTACACAGTCTGTGGTTGTATTTGAACAAAGACCGAGATGGGGCGCTGTCTTGGCTCATGTTAGCTGCTAGTAGTGGAGCTTGAGTGATTGTTGTCAGTGTGATGATCACAGCAGCAAAGATGCCCCTGTGTGCACACAGAGGATGGGTCTTTTGATTTAACCTCTGCTGGTGTCTTTTCACTCAGCCATCTGTTTTCATTGTTAACAACAGACCAGGAAACAAACGCACAAGAGAAGAGCAGACAATGACAACAAGTCAGCTATTTCATTACAACCTGCTTTAAACGCAGGTCATTTTCAGAGACATTCTCTGATTAACCTGACGGCAGAGGAGATGTAGAAAAGCTGCTAGTTGTTACCTCAGGTGACCCAGCAGGGCTGCACTGAAAGGAAACATGTATTAGATTTGAAATAAACACAACAATCAGGTACAAGCACTAAAATAGGCTCTGGCTCCATAGTTATGTCCTATTGTAGGGCTGATATTCGGCTTGTGTTGAAGGGATTGATTGGGGCGTAACATTTAAGCAGTTTTCATTTGTCAGTCCTCGTAACAATCACTGCATGCACACTGTGTGCTTGTAGATATCGAGTAAGCTTCTTCAAAGGTCCTTGAATGTGAGCACAAAAAATAAATGCTGGTTGTGGAATAAAATTTAAGTCACTAAAGTTTCTACTCTGAAAGCAAGTGGCAGAAAAATACACATTCAGATCGTGACAGGTTTTAATAACTGACTGAGTGGAAAAATCACAGACACACTTCCTTTCACATGTTTCACATGTTTTCTGTTTAAATGATGAACATTTCACAGACAGTCATTTTCATGTTGACCTCTCAGTACGACTGAGATCAGACGGTGGGCTTGTTTACAGTCTGCCTCATAATCAGAATGATGTGTCGGTCAGCAATGTTCAGCGATATCAGATGTTGTGGCGGAGGCGTGGCCCCGGGCGCAGCTGCAGGGGAGGAGTGGAGCGGAAGGCTCATCAGGGCGGCGCTGCGAGGCCGGTAAGAACAGCTGATGTTGTTTATGGACTGATGATGGTTTCCCTCCCCTGTGTTATAGTGAGACGGAGAGGAGCGGGAGAGGAGAAAAGAGACACACATCAGCTGGGATGGACAGCTGTCATTCTGTGCGATAGTATCAGTGTGTGAAAGTGTAAATAAATGTGGAACTTGGCGATAAAGACCTGTGTGTGCGTGTACCTGTGCCTAGTATATTCCACAAGTGGTGCCGATACCCAGGAAAGTGCCGGTGGGGAAATGTCCGACCCACAGGCCGCGCCACCCGCCCAGCCTCTGCAATTCTTGGCGCAGATGCTGGCGGAGATGGCGACGATGAGCCGGGATCAGGCGGCCGACCAGCGTGCCCACCTGGCCGCGCTGCGGGAGCAGACGGACCGGCAGACGCAAGTTCTGGAGCGGCTGGTCGGGGCCGCTGCCACGCCGAAGCCCTCGCCACTGTCGGTGGCGGTGCCCCGGATGGGGGACGGGGACGACCCACAGGTTTTTTTGGAGACCTTCCGTGCCACGGCGGAGGCTTGCCAATGGCCGCGGGAGGAGTGGGCTCCGCGGCTGCTCCCCCTGCTGTCCGGGGAGGCACAAACAGCGGCCCTGAGTCTGCCTCCGGCGTCGAGGAGCAGCTTCGCGGACGTGAGCCGGGCGGTGGTGGACAGGCTAGGGCTCACCGCCGAAGACCACCGCCGGCGGTTCCGGGCCTGTCGGCTGGCTACAACGGACCGACCATTCGCCTGGGCCCGGCAGCTGCGCGACGCGGCGGTACGCTGGCTGCAACCGGGAACATCGGAGGGGGAGACGAAGCTGGTGGACAAGGTGGTGCTGGAGCAGTTCACGGAGGGATTGCCAGCGGAGACGGCGAGATGGGTCCGGTGCCACCGGCCCGCAAGCTTGGAGGTAGCGGTGACGCTGGCGGAGGACCACCTTGCCGCTGGAGCAGGGGAACCCGGGGACGCCGGACGGAGGCCGAACAAACAGGCCCCGGTGCCGGCCCCGAGGCGCCGTGTGCCGGCACCAGGGCAGGCAGAGCGGCTGCCGGCGCTGAGCCCCACTAACCCTTTCGCGGCGTTGGTGCCGTCCAGGGCAGCCGAGCCAAGTGGAGCCGCCCCCGAGCCACGGAGAGCAGCACAGACGCCGGGGCCGGAGTGTTGGAAGTGCGGGCAGCCGGGGCACCTGAGGAGGGATTGTCCGCTTATGGAAGTGGGGCAGGTGTTTCGTGTTGCTGGCGCCCCAGCACCCTCCCCCGGTCCAGGAGGGACATACAGTATTCCGGTAAGGACTCGAGGGGGTATACGCCAGGCGTTGGTGGACACGGGCTGCACGCAGACCCTCGTACACCAAAGCTTGGTTCGCCCCGGGGCATTGCTGGAGGCAGAATGGGTGGAGGTGAGGTGTGTGCATGGTGACGTTCACAGGTATCCCATAGTGCCGCTGTTATTAAAGTATAAGGGCAAAACGCATAGAGTAACGGCGGCGGTTAGCCCGCGCCTGTCGCACCCCCTGATTCTGGGTACCAATTGGCCGGGGTTTCATCAGCTACTGGGACAGTACGCGGGGGTGCGATCACGACCGGAAGCGGGGTGTAGCGTGTGCGCGGCGTTCAGCGGTGACGCGGGGTCGTCCGACACTGACTCCGGGGGGAGGAGCCGGCGGGTCCCTCACGGGACGTCCCGCCGGCCCCGGAAGTGTCCCCCATGGGTGATTTCCCACTGGAGCAGTCTCGTGACGGCACCCTACGCTCAGCCTTTGACCAAGTGATGGCTATTGATGGTCACGTGGTGCGCCCTGAGGCCGCGCAGACCTACCCGCGTTTCGTCTTATTAAACGACCGATTATATCGAGTGAGTCGTGACACTCAGACAGAGGAAACACACACCCAGTTGTTGGTGCCGCAGGGCCGCCGGGAAACGCTTTTCCAGGCGGCCCACTATAACCCCATGGCAGGGCATATGGGCTATGAGAAAACTCTGGAGCGAATAACGGCCCGATTTTATTGGCCGGGCATCCGAGCGGATGTGCGCCGCTGGTGCGCGTCCTGCCCAGACTGCCAACTGGTTAACCAGCCGGCCATACCGAAAGCGCCTCTGCGCCCTCTCCCCCTCATTGAGGTCCCGTTTGAGCGCATCGGCATGGACCTCATCGGGCCGTTTCACCGGAGTGCACGCGGCTACCGCTTTGTGTTAGTCCTGGTGGATTACGCAATGCGGTACCCGGAAGCAGTTCCGCTGCGCACCATCTCTGCAAAGAGTGTGGCGCAGGCACTGTTTCAGGTCATCTCCCGAGTCGGAATCCCGAAAGAGATACTGACTGACCAGGGCACGTCGTTTATGTCTCGTACACTGCGGGAACTGTACAAATTACTGGGCATTAAATCTATTCGGACCAGCGTCTACCACCCTCAGACTGACGGGCTGGTGGAGCGGCTGAATAAGACTTTAAAGTCCATGATTCGGAAGTTCATTAACGAAGATGAACGCAATTGGGATCACTGGCTAGACCCTCTGTTATTCGCAGTGCGGGAGGTGCCCCAGGCCTCCACGGGATTTTCTCCCTTTGAACTGCTGTTCGGCAGGAGGCCACGTGGGGTGCTCGACCTGATTAAAGAAAGCTGGGAGGACGGTCCGAGCCCCGCCAAAAATGAGATTCAGTACGTGTTGGACCTGAGAGCAAAACTCCACACTTTGGGGAGGTTGTCACGGGAGAATTTGCTCCAGGCTCAGCAGCGTCAGCAACGCCTGTATGACAGAGGGGCTAGACTCAGGCAATTTTCACCAGGAGATAAAGTGCTTGTGTTACTCCCTACTTCCAGCTCGAAGTTGCTCGCCAAGTGGCAAGGACCCTTTGTGGTCACACGGCGAGTCGGGGACGTGGACTATGAGGTCGCTCGGTCGGACAGGGGAGGAGCCACGCAGATTTATCACCTCAATCTCCTCAAACTGTGGCGAGAGGTTGAAACCGCTTCTCTGGTGAGCTTGGTGAAGGAGAGAGATGAGTTGGGGCCTGAGGTGCCAAATTCTATCATTCCCGCCTCCCTCCCTTGTGATGACCATCTCACACAGGCCCAGAGAGCGGATGTTGTCGCGTTGCAACAGCGTTTTGCGGACGTGTTCTCCCCCCTGCCCGGCCGGACGTCCCTCATCGAGCACCATTTCGTGACGCAGCCTGGCGTGACGGTGCGTTCACGGCCCTACAGGCTCCCGGAGCACAAGCGAAAAATCGTGCAGAGGGAATTGGCGGAAATGCTGAGGATGGGAGTAATAGAAGAGTCGCACAGCGCCTGGTGTAGCCCCATCGTTCTGGTGGCGAAGAAGGATGGGTCTATACGGTTCTGTGTCGACTATCGCAGGGTGAACGAAGTGTCACGCTTTGATGCCTACCCCATGCCTCGGGTCGACGAGCTCCTGGACCGGTTAGGCACGGCCCGCTTTTTCACGACACTGGACTTAACCAAGGGCTATTGGCAGATTCCCTTGTCTGCCGAGGCCAGGGAGAAAACGGCCTTCTCCACTCCGTACGGTTTGTACCAGTTCGTGACACTTCCGTTCGGCCTGTTCGGGGCCCCGGCCACTTTCCAGCGTCTCATGGACCGGGTACTGCGTCCGCACGCAGCGTATGCTGCCGCCTACCTGGATGACGTGATCATCCACAGCGACACCTGGGCGGAGCATGTGCTGCGGGTGGCCGCGGTCCTGGAGTCCCTGAGGGGGGCGGGGCTCACAGCCAATCCGAAGAAGTGCGCGGTTGGACGGAGGGAGGTGCAGTATCTGGGGTACCACCTGGGGGGCGGGCAGGTGCGTCCACAGGTGGAGAAGACGGCGGCTGTCGCATCCTGCCCGCGCCCCAGGACGAAAAAGGAGGTGAGACGGTTCTTGGGGTTGGCGGGTTACTATCGTCGCTTTGTGCCGGGGTTTGCGCAGCTAACCAGCCCCCTGACCGATCTCACTCGAAAGGGTGCCCCGGATCTGGTCCAGTGGACGGGGCCGTGCCAGGCGGCGTTTGTGCAGGTGAAAAAGGCTCTCTGTGGGGAGCCGCTGCTTCACACTCCTAACTTTTCCCTCCCTTTTGTTCTGCAGACTGACGCCTCGGACAGAGGGCTGGGAGCCGTTTTGTCCCAGCAGGTAAGGGGGGCCGACCGCCCTGTCCTATACATCAGCCGGAAGCTAGCAGAGCGCGAGCGCCGGTACAGCACCGTAGAGAAGGAGTGCCTGGCCATCCGGTGGGCGGTCGGCTCCCTGCGCTATTACCTCCTGGGACGCTCATTCACCCTCTGTTCGGACCACGCCCCGCTGCAGTGGCTCCACCGCATGAAGGATGCCAACGCCCGGATCACCCGGTGGTATCTGGCGTTGCAGCCCTTTAAGTTCAAGGTGATCCATAGGCCGGGGGCGCAGATGGCAGTGGCCGATTTCCTCTCTCGCTCGCGGGGGGGGGGAGTTGGCTCGGCCGGACGGCTCCCCGGCCTCGAACGGGCGGTGGGGGTGTGTGGCGGAGGCGTGGCCCCGGGCGCAGCTGCAGGGGAGGAGTGGAGCGGAAGGCTCATCAGGGCGGCGCTGCGAGGCCGGTAAGAACAGCTGATGTTGTTTATGGACTGATGATGGTTTCCCTCCCCTGTGTTATAGTGAGACGGAGAGGAGCGGGAGAGGAGAAAAGAGACACACATCAGCTGGGATGGACAGCTGTCATTCTGTGCGATAGTATCAGTGTGTGAAAGTGTAAATAAATGTGGAACTTGGCGATAAAGACCTGTGTGTGCGTGTACCTGTGCCTAGTATATTCCACAGATGTCTCAGCTGCAAGTGATAGAAAATAATTATTTAGGCCCAGTTCATGCTGCCAGTTAAAGTGAGGCAGCGGATCCTTAGCGTGCCCTTGGATGGTAACAGAAATGTGATGAGTGTTTACACTGTCCAGATTTATCAGCTGTTTATGAAAAATGGCAAATTCTGGAGTCGGTCCTGTAGGCTGCTGATAAACACATAACCATGAGTGCAACACACAGACATGATCCTCATAACAGGCATGTTGTATGACACTAGCTCAGTGTGGACCGGCCTCCCAAACCTCTCAGAGGTTGTGCTAGTCTGCCCAGAGCAGGTGGCACTGTACTTATGTGTAGTGATGGGCTTTTATGAGTAAATTGCAGGACATGAAAAGTTCCAGAAAGGCTAGACTGAGCACATAATCCCCTTTTAGCATAAAACAGAAGAGCACTGTGATTGCATGAAGTCAGCTTTTATTATGACAGCAACATTTAACTGGGTTTGATCAGTAAACATGGATAATTATAAGTAATAACTTGTTTGGAAGCACTGGTGTCCCCAACCACCACACTAACTTTAGCATTTAGTATAGACTTAGTATGTTTTCTCAACAAAAACAATGAAATTGAATGTTTTATGCAGCACTAGATGTAACTGTACTACTACACTCAACATGATTTATCACACAGTGTGTGTATCAAATGTATTAGCGATTAAAGTGTGATAGCTTAAAAGTGCATGTAAGGCGTGTGCACATTTCTGCAGCTGAGAAACTGAGCACTGGGGTTCTTCTTTAAGCTCATGTGCCATATTGTACATCTAACATCACACAAGAGTTAACAGGGTCACAAATCTGTATGTGCCCACACACACACACACACACACACACACACACACACACACACACACACACACACACACACATTAAGTATAACACAACAAATCTAGATCCAAGTCTCCCACAAAGTTGATTCTGTTCATCTGGACGTTTTTAGTGGAAGAAATGTTTTGTAACTCATCAGGTGACGTCTTCAGTCTCAGCTGACTGCAGGTTTCCAACCTTATAAACAGGACATTTGTATAATGACTGAAACCAGCACCACTAAGGAACAATGGGCTGGGAGGTCATTTTAACCCACTTTGGTAAAGACTGCCTAACGCTAGTACGTGAGTACAAGCAAACAGCTTGGCTGGCTACAGGAGCCGCCTGAGATTCAGCCTCACATACAGAAGATGCAGGATTTACTCCTACAAGTCTGCAAATGAGCACAAAATACTTACATGCAGTCACAATAACTAACTGCACCTGTGGATGAACAGCAGTTACCCAGGACCAACACATATGGGTACACACGTGTGTGTGTATATAGCTTTATGCAATAAGACTACACGCCTTTGGAGTGGGAGTCGTGGGTTCCACTCCCCACCAGGGCGTCTGTATGCCCCAGTCCCAAGTGTGATGGGAGAAGGATCGTTGGTGTCAGCGGAACTGAAAGATGGTCTTGGTAACTGGCTACGGCAGATCCATGTTTCAAGCTTGGCCATGATCCTGAGTGAAGTAACCTCTGAGAATCTACTAGATGATGTGAATGCAGCACCGAGACTAACCAGCTTATCTAACAAGTGAAAGAGACATCGATTCACTGATCTACAGCAAGGACATTGGAATGTCATTCAGATTGGAGAAGTATAGTCAGATGGTAACGAAGAGAGGAAAGGTAGTCAGAACTGAGGGGATCGAACTACCAAAGGCAACAGTGCAGACATCGAGGACAGCTACAAGTACCTGGGAATCCCACAGGCAAACGGGAACCACCAAGAGGTCGCTAGGAAAGCTGCAGCCACCAAGTACAACCATTAATCTGTATTAAAGCCTTTAATCTCTCTGCTAGTATTTCTCATTTAACAAAATAAGACTAGTTAAAGAAAAATACACACATAAATACACACATCTCTCAGCTGACTCCTCAGGACCTGCCTGACCTGCAGAGGGTCAGGCAGGTCCTGAGGAGTCATCTGAACGGTAAGAACAAGATCCAGGCTACCAACACCTACACACTGCCCATGATCAGGTACCCTGCTGGGATAATAAGCTGGCCAAAGGTGGAGATAGAAGCCGCTGACATCAAGATGAGGAAGATCCTTACCATGCATGGAGGGTTTCACCCCAAGTCCAGCACCCTGAGGCTGTACGGTAAGTGGAAGGAAGGGGGCCGGGGACTGGTGAGTGTCAGCACCACAGTCCAGGATGAGACAACGAACATCCAAGAATACATTGGGAAGATGGCCCCAACTGACCGAGTGCTCAGTGAATACCTCAGGCAGCAGAAACCAAAGAATGATGAGGAAGAGGAGAAACCATCATGGAAGGACAGGCCCCTGCACGGTATGTACCACCGGCAGATAGAGGAGGTGGCTGATATCCAGAAATCCTACCAGTGGCTGCACAAAGCTGGACTGAAAGACAGCACAGAGGCACTAATCATGGCAGCACAAGAACAAGCTCTGAGCACAAGATCCATAGAGGCTGGGGTCTATCACACCAGGCAAGACCCCAGGTGCAGGCTGTGTAAAGATGCCCCAGAGACAATCCAGCACATAACAGCAGGGTGCAAGATGCTAGCAGGCAAGGCATACATGGAACGCCATAACCAAGTGGCCGGCATAGTGTACAGGAACATCTGTGCCGAGTATAACCTGGAAGTCCCGAGGTCAAAATGGGAGACGCCCCCAAGGGTGGTGGAGAATGACCGAGCTAAGATCCTGTGGGACTTCCAGATACAGACGGACAAAATGGTGGTGGCTAACCAACCGGACATAGTGGTGGTAGACAAACAGAAGCAGACGGCCGTAGTGATCGATGTAGCGGTTCCGAATGACAGCAATATCAGGAAGAAGGAACACGAGAAGCTGGAGAAATACCAAGGGCTCAGAGAAGAGCTCGAGAGGATGTGGAGGGTGAAGGTAACGGTGGTCCCCGTGGTAATCGGAGCACTAGGTGCGGTGACTCCCAAGCTAGGCGAGTGGCTCCAGCAGATCCCGGGAACAACATCGGAGATCTCTGTCCAGAAGAGCGCAGTCCTGGGAACAGCTAAGATACTGCGCAGGACCCTCAAGCTCCCAGGCCTCTGGTAGAGGACCCGAGCTTGAAGGAGAGACCGCCCGCAGGGTGGAGAGGGGAATTTTTAAAAATACATTTGTATATCTTGGTCTTGTTTTGTTTGGTCCATACAAGCCAATGATACAATAGCACTTAGTTTAAAGAGCAGGCAGTTCACCCACACGTTAAAGGTTATTTGACAGAATTATTATTACATGCACAGCATTTTTATCCCACATTATAAGACCATATGATTCTAAGCTTGTAACAGCTACAAGCTTAGAATCATTTATAGAAACAAATTATCTATCTGCCCTGCTAGAACATTGTATATCTGGAAGTTTAAGACAATATAGACCCTTCCATTCAGTGAGGTCTCCTTTTCACACAGAAGTAACAGAACTCTCTATTTCACTATTAGTATATTAACATGTTATATGTTCATTCAGTATGTTAAACCCACAGCACACGTTATACTCATAGTTTTTGAATTGGTTTCAGCCTGAAATTCATCGAAACTGCATGAAGCTGTGTCGGCTTCTGTTGCCTTACACCGATTCTCCACCCAAAATCTATCTTTGGAGTATGAAACTCTCCGACCCTGCAGACTTGAAAGGTAGCTGTGGAACGTTGGTGTCATGCTGCTACACAGTGAACAGCAGCTGTTCAGATTGATTTCAGCTACAATGGATGTCAACAGTGGCAAGTGTACACTGTTGGATAAAACATATCAAAACCAAGAAAGGTCTCAGATTACAGCTGTAGAATAATCTCCTCTCTTCATTGAAATTCTCCACATGAAATTTCCCACTCGTGGGACTAATAAAGGTATCTTATCTTAAACTCTGTGTGATCCTACATTTGTTGTTTTCCTAACATAAAGTTAAATACTCTGCTTTTGTGTCCTGCTGTTACATTTTCAAAGCAGGAAGCAGGTATGTAGCTACATTTGAATATAAATTGGTGAGTAAAGACATTAGAATACCAAAAAGAAAACAGCTTACTTCCAAAGAAGGAAAGGTTCATTAGTGCTGCTGTTAAAGTGTAAAGCAGCAGCAAAAGTCTAAATGGAGGTATCAAGTATTTGTTTTATTTGTTGTGTGTGATTCGGTAAGCTAACCACTGTTTCCTGTTCTTTTTCAAAGTGCTGTTTAATCGACTGCTGTTGCTGACAGAGATATTGATGTAGCACAGGCAGCAATGAGCCTGATCTATCTAAGCTGCTCACTTTGGCAGCTTTACAGACTCCACCATGATGCTCGTGTTGATCAATGTTGATGTCTCTGGCAGCGGATCCAGACAGTGAGTGCTGTTGATGCTGATGAGCCATCATCCGGACACAAGTTTGCCTTTAGTCTGGCTCCAGAGGAGACTCACCACAGAAATTTCAGCGTCAGAGACAATGGAGGTAGGTGATCTGACACAATTATTCAAACTTGATTCTTGGGTATTATTTACTTAAATTGCATGAAACAAAAACTAAACCAAAATATTTTAGTAATGTAGGAAAAAATGCATAAAAACAATTTAAACGAATACAATGATATTTTTGCCTTAACTTGTTACTGATGAAGCATTTCATTTTCTTATAACAGTTGAAACTGAGAGACATACAGTGTAGGGCTCCTTGGGTTAGCCGCTCAGTCTACACCAAGGACCAAATCATATTTGTTCTGATTACTGTTGAATCCACATTGCAATTATGTGAGTGCACCAAAGAGCTTTACTTGACATGCCCACATCTGCCTCTGCCTCGGCTTGAGATTGATGGTAGCTGGGTGAGCATCTATCAATGCAGCACAGGTTGATTGATGTTAATCGTAGATATACATTTGAAGAGATGCTGCTCTTCATTGCATGAACACAGCCACCACCAGGGGAGCCAACTCAGATAATGCACGTACATCTGTTGAAGCAGAGGTCTATACTGACTTCATCATAACTTACTGCATTTTAAACCAGTGTTTAAATGGTTTGACTTATAACCCTTTACTCTAAACCATAATTCAGTCAGGCAGCTCATACTTGAATTGTTTTTGGCAGAACACAATTAAAGTTTGGCACCTATCATTCACAGCTTTTGCAATACGCATACAAATTGTGAATAATTAAATACCCCCATGAGGGTAAAGATAGATATCAATGTGATGGAGAGGCCAGCACTGCAGGGAGAGGTGGGAAAATGTGCAGCTTAGCTCAATGTGAAGTTTTTCTATCATTTTACACAAACGTTCTGATCAGATCAGATCTGGTGTCTGGTTTTGTACAATGAAACTTTTGACAGCAGTCTTTTTCGCAGCTGCATATTGAATAAATGAAATAAACAGAAGAGAAAGGACCAGTGAGGTTGACCTATATACAGGCAGCACACAAATGCTGGTTTTCCAGTGAGTACAGAGCTTGTATTTACAGTGAATAAAGGTGACAAACATGCTACTGCTCAAAAAGCTCTGAGCATGGTGTGGTCCAGTCTCGATGGCAATCACTCCCAGAAATCGCACCAACGTCAGCTCACCACTTACCGTCTCGTGGAATCAGAAACTTGCACACAGGGACAAACAGGTGAATACACCTCCCAAAACTCCGAAGGCGATGCTAGATGAATGGGACCAACTGCTTACCCTCTGTGGATGGTAGGAGAGGAGGCTGGTAGCTGAGTGAGGTTTCGAAGGGGGAGAGGCCAGTGGCTGCTGAGGTCAGCAAGTTGTGGGCGTGTTCGACCCACGCCAACTGGGAGCTCCAGGGCTCCAGGTTTGGGGCAGGGATGATGGTCGTAGCAGGTGGGGAGTGTAGCCTCTTTCAGTGACCTACTCATGCAGTGAACACTACTGCCAGTTCATGTGCACATGCGTTTAGGGCACGCCCTGGGATCCTATCCCCACCAGTTGACTTCTTGATGTCGATGTTAAGCAGGTTCCACTTAACCCATTAAACCAGTGGCAGCACCTGTCAGATTCACTGGTAGGAGTGTGAGCGAAATAAAAGAAACAATAAAAGGTGAATCAAATGGACCATTACGGCAAGGCTGGGATGGTCAATTTGGTAAAGTAAATCCGTTGGGCATCTTTCTTTGCCTTTAGACAACAATTCTGATGCAAAAGAGCCAAACGGGACAGGCAAAAAAAAAAAAAAAGGAGTGTGAGCGATAACGGATGGGTTGTTCAATTTGCATTTCATATTTTCTTGTGGCAGCAGTAATCCCTCCGCTCTGCAGCTTTTCTACAATGTCATATCATCATGTGGTCAGAGATTTTAAAAAAGTATTAAACACTTTTCTAAAAACAATAAAGAGTTATCTTATCTTAAAACAGTTCATCAGAGATATTTATTTAATTGTCAAACTTTTTGCACTATGATTATCTGTCCATCTGTCCCTATGTTATAGCTCCTTTGGCCGAAGTTGTAAAAGAGATTCCTGTCCATGCTTTGTTTCAACAGTGAGGGAGAACCTGTTAGTAATGCCTTGTTGCACTCACATTTCTCCTTGCACCCTGGTATCAGTGTTTTTTAACCTTGTATTGTGAGAGCACAGTGTCACGCTGCAGGCCATGCTGATCTTCTAACAGAACCTTCTCTAACTTAGACAACACTGCTGGCATCCTGACTGGCCGAGACACCTATAGCCGCCTTCACAAGAGCGTCTACTTGGTTCCTGTGGTGATCACCGATGATGACTACCCCATGCAGAGCAGCACTGGCACACTTACTGTGAGGGTTTGCACCTGTGACCATGAAGGCAACATGGAGCTGTGTAAACCCGAAGCTCTGAGTAGCTCGCCTGGCCTCAGCACAGGAGCCCTCGTTGCCATCCTCCTCTGTGCCATCATACTCCTCTG
>NC_138954.1:35678895-35766395 GCF_965226115.1 Aulonocara stuartgranti | reverse complement strand
CCCGCTTGTATGTTTCTTCTTATTCTTTGAGCTCCTTGAAAGAAATAACACGAAACAAATCGTGATTAATGAGTAGAAATCTCCACACTACAGCTGAAAGGAACACCAGGCTTTATGTATAAAAGTGCCAATGACATTTATTGATTTAACTGGTCCCAGAACAGTGTTTCACATTGTTCTAGCCCAGGGGCGTCAAACTCAATTGCACAGGGGGCCAAAACTCAAGGCACACTTTAGGTCGGGGGCCAAACAAGATAAACATTTATTGAAGACACTAAAACTGTTTTTTAAACATAAATATGAATAAAAACAGACAGGAATATTATTCCAGATTAAATAAACTTAAAAAAAATAAACTTTAACTTTAAATATTTTGCTCTTCATAAAAATATATCCTGTCAAAATTATGCAAGTTAGAAATATGAACATGCTGCCAAAAACCCCAGAAAAAGTAAATGAAAGCAAACACAAGGTTGCAGCCGCATGTAGACGGAGCTGGGCGTTGCTGCAGGAGTGGAGCTAATAAACTGTGCGGTCATTCAGTGTCGTACTTTCCCTGAGTGCATCATTACACTGCAGCTGCATCTGAATCTGCACAGGTGCAGCTCAGCAAAGTGCGCTGACTTGGTTCAACATTACTTGGCAACAGGGGAAGTGAGGCAGGCTGCACTGGTGCATTAGTGACAGCTTGAAACGCCTTCACTGCATCATACATGTCCATGAACTGACAGGTTTCCTTGCTGAGCTCAAAAACTCTATTGAGAACTTTTATCCCAACTCAGCCAGCGGAGCTCTGCATGAAGGAATGTGGGCAAACTCTGAATCTATTTCCCACATAAAAGACTGAAACTGACGGTGATTTAAACTTTTAGCTCAGATAAAATGTACGGTCTGCGTCACGGTGATCATTACATGCTCCATTTTTAGGACCACACAGCCTTTCCTGGTGTGTGATGCGGTGATATGCTGATAACTCACCGGTACATTTCTCCTGCATCTTTACTCGCATCCTGCTGACTACTTTTTTCACCGCACAGCACCGGCGCTCCATCTGTTGTAAGTCCAACAAGTTTGTCCCAGGACAGTTTCACGTCGTTACACTTTGACATGTTTTAAAAAATGTATTTTCCTGTCGTTGTCCCGTGCATCGATTTAATGTTCAATATTTCCTCTCCACGGATGAAGATGGCCAGCTGTGCAGTGTCCATCATGTCTACTTTCATCCACAGCAAGAGAGTATGCAGTGAAGTTTTTGCTTCTTTCACACAACTGTGTTCTTAAATCAGTGACCGTCTCACAAACCCGATCAGCAATCGTATTTCTGCTCAGGCTCACATTTGCCTAAATCTGCGTTTTGTCTGGACGGAAGACGTCCACAGCTTCATCCTGCAGCTCTTCAGAGTGGTACCGGGCTCATTTGGCTCCTCTGCTACAATAAAACTTGCTTTCACAACAGCTTCACTTTGTGGTTTTGCTCTGGTGACAAACGTCTGCTGAAATGTTAGATTCTACTTCCTGTAGTTTCTGCATTTAGGTTTTTCAGCTTATCCTGACGTTTTGTCTCGTAGTGCCGTCTTAAACTAAATTCCTTACAGCCACATTAGCTCCACTAATAAGACGCACGGTTTACCAGCATGTCTGTAAACATATATTCAGCCTCCCACTGGTGCTGAAAGGCTCTGCTTTCAGAATCAACTTTTCTCTCCACCATTGTAAGCGGCTAGCTTCGCAATCCGGTTGTTAAGTGATGACGTGACGAATCCTACTTCCGGGTCTAAAGTAGTCTGTGTTTAATATGGCTTTTGTGTTGTTAACATGTTTAATGTTTTGTATTTTCTTCTATTTGATCTCAAAAAGCTCCTAAAACAGTCAGTGATCACTGTTGACCTCCCTCGGCTTTTATTACCACTAATCATTTATTTAGGCTCAGTTTTTAAAACCTTAGGATGTAACTACAGCCCAGACCATGCAGCAGTATATGAATGACTAACCTCGTATTGTGGATGGATTATCTCAGTTGTTCTCCTGGCTGAAGTTTGGTCCTTTTACAGCATCCTGCCATGCGATTACATTTGTTCCTGACCACCGAGAACACTCACGTTAACTTTTATCCAGTGGAAAAAAAGTTAGCTTGTTTATATTATGCTAACATAGCTGTGTCGCTAGCGGTCACGTAGCACATCATTATATATCAGCTAGCCCAACTTCAGTAACCCTACAAACGTCACTGCTGTTTAGTTTTCTGTCTTCATTTATGCTGGAAGTGATAACAGAGCTGTACGTTTTAATTTGTTTCCAAAACCCCGCAGTCAGGACATGCTATATTGTATTTAGGTAGAAGCTAGCGAGCTAACTCCCTGCTAACTTCTAACTCCGTTAAATGTCATAAATTCCGTTTTCATGGATGCCTGGATGTTAAACTCAATTGTTACACCTGGTAGAGCAGAACGCTGATCATTTTATTAAAGATGAAAGACTTTAGACAGTTTTTCAACTCTCAGTAATGCCACAGTGATCGTTTGATATATGGACCTGCAGCGGAGTTTAGGTCCAGACACGGCTAGTGACGTCAGACTGAACAATCGGATAACAGAAGTTTGACTTGATTGAGGTGGGAATGTTCCCAGTTAGCCTAGCGGTCAGCAAGGAGGCTGCAGTGCTGCATTATGGGATCTGTAGTTTGTATATTATTAGCGCCTCATATCGCCGGGCCATGCATAACAATAACAGTACATCTATATAAAATGATCTCGCGGGCCGGATATAAATGTACGCCGGGCTTGGATGTGGCCCGCGGGCCTTGACTTTGACACATGTGTTCTAGCCCATTTTAACTCTGTGTGAATGATGACAGGTATATCCTGTTTAACTGCTCACTTCCTTGTTTAAATCACACCCAGTGTTGGGAAGGTTACTTTTAAAATGTATTCCATTACAGATTACCGAATACATGCCCCAAAATGTATTCTGTAACGTATTCCGTTACGTTACTCAATGACAGTAACGTATTCTGAATACTTTGGATTACTTAATATATTATCATGCTTTTTACAACAACGTGAATGTACTATTGCTGTGTGATTTATTACTATTACTGAAGGTCTGCGACTCTGAACTGTAGTAAAGGGACCTCTAATACGGCGGGGTCCCTGTCGGCTCGTAGCCGAAAAATAGCTTTACTTTGTTGTGTGGGTCAACTTTTCTTGCGAGAGACAGAGCGAGGCGTTGAAAGGCTCCAACGGAACTTATTGTTTTCGGAGGAAAACACGAACACGGTGTACAGTCGAGTCTTAATAGCTTACTTACAACTGGGCTCGTCAGGCACTCTTCTTGGCTGCAGTGGTTATTATTATATTTACATGCTTCCAGCTCCCGTTTTCCTCCATGACAGCTCGTACCTTTCCACTCGCCTTTTTCTCCCTCCTCGCGCTCACAGACCCATAATGTGTATGGCAGTCCATTCTCCCTGCAGCACGGACTACACTGCCCATGATGCTGCATTCTTTAGAGCTATGCTTGTAGCATTCTGCCTGTTAGCTTAGCACAACAACAACGAAAAGGCGCTCTCTCACCCAGGAAACACACAGTCGCAGAGAGAGAGCGTCGCCCTGTAACCATGGCAACCGTAACGCTGCCGCCTGGAACAACAGAACGTAGCTGTCAAACAAAACCCAAACAGTCCTCACCCGCGACAACATGAAACAGGAAAGTACCGCAGTGTAATCCATTTATTTCAACAAAGTAACTGTATTCTGAATACCACCTTTTTAAACGGTAACTGTAACGGAATACAGTTACTCATATTTTGTATTTTAAATACGTAACGGCGGTACATGTATTCCGTTACTCCCCAACACTGATCACACCCAACTGCTTTAGGACTGTGAGAGGCAACAGGGTGCCTACCACATAACAGAGTCTGATTTTACCAGTAGATAAAGGGCTTCATTTGTTCCCAGATCTCAGCAACTATTGTGAACAATGTTCATCATAGGGCATAACAAAGAAACACAAAGTGACCAAAAATGAGATCATTTAATTAAGCAGCAGTGGTCCTTATATCTGTTATCTATGGTGGCTGGTTGTTTAAATTCATGCTCCACTGGGACACGATTATAATCTAATCCTGCATCGTTGTTCTCTTTTCTACAGTGGTTGTGGTTCTATTCACAGCATTAAGACACCAAAGGAAGCAGGAACCTCTTATTATCTCCAAAGAAGATGTCAGGGACAACGTGGTTAGCTACAATGATGAGGGTGGTGGCGAGGAGGACACCCAGGCTTTTGATATTGGCGCCCTGCGACACCCAGCTGCTGCAGCTGCCTCTGATGAGGGTGCTAAACAGAGGCGTGACATCATCCCTACTGATACTCTGCTGTATCCAACAACTCGCCACCCTGCCCCAGCTCCCTCCAGCCTGCTTATGCCTCCAATACGCATGGCTGCACGTGATAATGGGGATGTATGCGAGTTCATCAACCAGAGAGTGATGGAGAATGACTATAGCCCCACAGCGCCACCGTACGACTCACTGGCCACGTATGCCTATGAAGGAGTGGGGTCAGTGGCCGAGTCGCTCAGTTCGCTGGGCTCGGCTTCATCCGAGGCTGAACAGGACTACAACTACCTGAGTGACTGGGGGCCCCGTTTCAGGAAACTAGCTGACCTGTACGAGGCTGAGGACAGTGACTTCTAACAGCTACACCATCTGTGTCAAAGATGAGTTCAGGTGACATTTAGACCATTGCAGATCTGAGGATAGCAACATTCAAGCTACTAAACTGAGAGAGCTGCCTCTTAAAATTGCTTTAAGAAAATATGAGCACTTGAGCACACATAGACTTCATATAGAACCCAACAGATGTGCTGGTAGGTGCGAATGCCTATAAATAAAATTTGAGATCACCAGCTAAGCTTTGATCTGTCCTCACTGCACACCCGTCCAGAAACAGTTTACCAAGTCATTTTCAAAGGTGATAAAAGTCTTAAATCTCTATTTTTGGAATCTTATGTAGAAATGTTAATCAACTATCACAACGGTGAAGCCCAAATATCTTCAGCTCTAATCATAGGAAACTTTCAAAGACTCGTGGCAGGCCTAAATGAGGTTTGAGTTCTTTTGCTTTCATTCTTTCTTTCAGCTAAGTGCCCTTCTGCTGCCCTGCAAACAGAACAGTGGACGCCTGTTGGCTGGCTGAGAATGGAGGGGTCGACTTACTCTTACATGATTGTTTGTCTTTTGTTTGTTTTGTTTGTTTGTCAGAACTGTGGTTGAACTCATTATACTGGAACTATAATCAGTTGCGTCTTTAATTTCTCCAGAGTCTTTTCCTATTACAAAATACAAGTTTATATAACAAAAACAGTTGTCGAGTAATGTTTTCTTTGACAGTATGCTTTATAGTTTCCATCATGTACATGGAGAGTCCATGCCTTCACAGCAGGGGTGTCACTCTTCATGCCGCGATGGAGAGAATGATTGAAATCAAACAAAGCTGCATTCACCATATTTTACATGTAATGTTAAACATCAAATCTCCAGGAAAATAATCATAAAGTATGGCTACAGACAGGTGCGTTCAGCAGTCCTGTACATCTCTCTCAGGAGCTGGTGAAGACTCGGACACTCTTAACATCAAGACACAGTTGAACATAAACCCTGCGTCACCAACTGTATGCTAACACATTCACCATACCAAGAACACTGTAAATAAGATGCCTTGTCCAGTGTGTAGGATACAGGGGAATCTGTTGTCAGAGATGTGAGTGCAGAATGCAAAAATGTGTTTGCATCAGTATAATGTAAAAATATTGATACAAATAGAGAACATAGACAAAGACCTCTTAAATACTCTAGAATTCTGCTTGTGTGATGATCTAGAATGAATGCTGCTGTACAGCACCATAGTGCCGGGGTTACTAATACATGCTCATACGAGTAACCCTATGGTTACGAGTAACTATGGTGCTGTAACCCAGAACTCTTCAGCGTTTTTTTCCTGGAGACTTCCATCACGTTTCGATCAACGACTGTAGAAGGTTTCGATATTCACTGGTGATCACAGCGACAGCAGCCGCTCCTCTGCAGCCTGTATTTGGATTTTAGCCACAAAGCAAACAATGGTAGAAAATCTATAACAGCAGCCTCCTGCAAGCTTCACCTTTAACCACCTCAACCAGATGGAAGTGTCCGACTAACATCTAGTTACCATTTGAAAGCATGTACCAGAAGGAAGCGTGTTGATGTAAATTCTTAACGAACCCATTAGCATGCATTAGCAGAATGCTATTGATTTTGAACAAAAATCACTTATAAGAGTAATGAAAGTACGTGAGTCATTCTGATGTGAACAGAGAATTTAAAATGGGGGCTAATATTTAGAATCAGAGGTAAATAGCAAATTACGCTCCAATTAGTTTCATTGAGAACCATGTTGGGAGCTCCTGCTTCTGCACCCTGACTGAGCTGAAGCCATTTTCTGTAAAGTGGAACAATCAGTAACTCAAGACTCCAACTTTTCTTTACATGGGCTAAAACAGCAGGGAAACAGCCTTACAGTAACATCAAGAAATTCAACGTAAGTATTTAGCTTGTCACCAAAGTGTCAATGAGACAGCACAAATGAAGGAATTTCACTTTACAGGGTTTGTTAGACTTGTATTCAAATCAATGGTAACAAACTGTTCCAGGTGAATTTGGTTCAAAGGTGAAAAGCAGCCCTGCTTCAGTCAACAAAGCCCTCGTGGGTTTTTTGGTGACTGGTTACCTTGTTTTCAGTTTCATATCTGTTGTCGTCTCCTCTGTAGTTCATAGTTTGATTATGATCAAAATGTTTTTGCCCAAAGGTCTTGTGGCACAGATTTCACCCACTGGTTTTTGTGGATGAGAAAAAGGAAACCAGTTTGCCTCCTTCACTGGTTTATCTGCTTGCTTCTTCAGCTTTTGTTTTTAAATGCTGTAATTAATAGGGGTGCAACGATACACAAAATTCACAGTTCGGTTCGATACAAAAAAATGTTCATGCCTTTTTAATTTGTCATTTATTACAATTATAAATATATATTTTAACTCAAACGTACAGTTTTTAAATTTAATGTTGCTGAAACAACAAAATAATTTTAAAAAAAATCTATCTGATTGAGGAATCCCTCATCTTTGGAAAAGAGAGTTTATTACAGAGAAATGGCTCTTTCAAAATAAAAGCTCTACTAGACGCTTCTTCTGGGCTATATTCTCAGCAGCATATTAAACATATCAGGTCCCCATAAGGAGAATCCTGTGCTAACGGCTGTCTAAATGACTCGGGTAAAGTTTGTAGCATGCATGCTTGTTGTTTTTGTCTGCTTCCACTTGTCTTTGCACTAGGATGCTGTCGGAGTAAATGTGCAGTCATATTCGTTGTGTTCCCACTAGTGCTGTCAGCGTTAATCTGAAATGACGTTAACGCCACAATACGGCAAATCTCCGTTAACGAGCTACCGCGGATCGCCCCGTGCGTGGGGCTGGACGGCCAACAAGCTAACAAGCTAACTGCGCTAACACACTAGTTCCCACCCATGTAATTGAGCATTGCATGGCACATCCAACATACTGTTTTACTTTAGTCCATGACTTGCTTACCTTCAGGGTCATACGTCACATGAAAACCAAAATAATTCCAAACGCCAGATCTGAATGAGGGTGGGGGAGGTTCAGTTTGCCATGTTGCAACGAGCTTAGCTTCTGTCTTGCTAGCTTGCGCTGCACTCAGTGGATCTGCGTTCGACTTATCCGCCTAGGCTGCACTGTCGAACGCAGATCCACTGAGCTCTCAACACAGACAGCATCGTCAGAAGAAAAGTTGATAAAATAAATTTAAAATTTTGTATTGTTCGATACATATGCGTACCGAACCGAAAGCACTGTATCGAACGGTTCAATATCGATACGAGTATCGTTGCACCCCTAGTAATTAAGTAAAACTGGGGCAGTGAATTTGTCATTAGCACTAATTAATGAAGCTGAAGGTGAAATCACAACCGCCAACCTCAGTGATACATGTCATGATTTTATATCAGGGGTTTTGTATTGTGTGTCTCACTAAAAGTATTAGTTTGTTCCAGCTGTGTTTCGTGACCCTGCTCTGAAGGCTTAAAACGAAAATGTCCACTTGTTTTTCCTTTGGCTCCGTATATTTACAGGACACGATGATGATATTCTGAGAAGGGAAAAACCTCAAACGCCACCCAGCTTCACTGTCTGAAACTCACTGTGGGCAGTCTACTCTCTGTATACGATGATGTTTTACTGCTTTTTTAATTTGATGAAAATAAACTTTTGTATTGAAGCTTTGGTCTCTGTCTCACACTCCAGTAATTTCGATGCATGATTACTACAGTCGTTTTACTAAACACTGCTCTAATGCAACAGGAAAGTCCTGCTGCAGACATTTCTTCCAAAACATTTCTTCTGGAAAGCAGGACAGCCGCCGTAAGCGGAGAGTCACACCTCAGTGTTTGGACAATTATGACATTTTTGTATTCAGATTTTGAATAAAAGTGGCTGTAACTCCTGAACAGTTTATGCAATACTTTTGTTAGACTTCCTAAATTTAAGCTGAAAGTCTGTACTTTATATATTCTTTAAAATCCACTGAGGTTATCATCAACTTATGGACGGACTCTGCAATGTTTATAAAAAGTGATTCTAATGAGCATGGATATCAGGAAAGTGATCAGACTCGGCTGTAGTGATGGGAGATTTGCTACAGTTTAATGGTGCACAGAGCGCTGTTTCAGGAAGGATGTTCAACAGAGTGGCTTTATTTTAAGCTCTGAGCTGATGAACTCTGAGGACAGCTGGGCTCTGTACGATGAGGCAAGTTCAACCCACCCAGGTTATCTGTTAGCTGCTTCCACAGGAAAAGGAGGCATGGAAACTTTAGGATGTTTCTGGAACTTTTAATTAACTTTTTCTTGTCGCTTCTACAGGCGGTTAAAATGTTCTTGCAACCTGAAGTGTAAACCGCGGTAAAACCCAAACGTCCCACGAATGCACAACACAAGCACTTTACCCTCCTGACAGGGAAACAGAATGGCACGTACCACCTAAATAAATCTGCCATTTCTAAAAGCATATTGGAAAAAGCAGTTACCTTATTTTAACAGCTGAGTGTAACAGAGATCTTGTGCTACGTCTTTGACCTTTTCACTTTCGCAGAAACAAGAGCAAGCTGGGCTTGCTCTTGTTTTCTTCCCACGCACAGCGGACACTAATGTTTTTGTCACTTTTTATGGAATCAAACTCAAAGTAAGGTCAGTACTTCCACGCTTTAAACGCTGCACGCTCATACTCTCTCTGCACTCCATATATGATCCACTGTTGATCTGCACACAGCTGTTGTCACGAACGTCGCACTCGCTTACGTCACTGTCGTGAGACATTCTCGCAAAAAAAATCATGGTTTTAGTAACGCAGTAACGCAGCGTTCCTACGGGAACTAACGGTAATCTAATTACCGTTTTTGCAATAGTAATCCCTCACTTTACTCGTTACCTGAAAAAAGTAATCAGATTACAGTAACGCTTTACAAGTAACATGTTACTGCCCATCTCTGGTCACATCTCACTTTGTGACTGGGCTCCCACATCTGGGTAAAGGAGGTCCCCATCAGCAGCTCAGCTGGGGTCAGACCTGTATCAGGCATGATGTCTAATCTGATACTCAAAGGAAAACAGTAAAGTTTCTGTTCTAGTAAAAATGTTCCTCCACCTTTTTTCAGTGTCTCCACTGCACCATTCTGCCATTGGAAGCAGGCAGGATGTGCTACATCAGTCGGACATCAGTCGTGCCTGGACCGTGATGTTTGGCACGATGTGATCTTCCAGACATTTTGAATGTCAGTCCACAAACAGGAGGAACATGTGTGTCATGTGTAGGAGGTGAGGACCCAGAGCAGACAGTCAGGCAGGTTTGCCTTAAACAGAGAATGAGCCGATTTAATGAAGCTGATGACCAGTACACAACACAGAATAAAAAAGGAAAACTGAAAACTTGATACTGCGAGACATGAGGCCAGTTAAAAAATTCCTGATCCATTTATACATTTTTCCTTTAATACCAATCTGATGCAGCTTGATCAGGAGTCCTTCTTTCCACATCATCACTCTGAGTTACTCTTACTATCAGGATTGTTTGTTAATATGGGTCCTGGGCCCTCGATTTTATTCTATTTTATTGTTTTTCTTAGGTTTTGCTGCTCGTAACTTTGTGCTGTCCACTTTCTGCCATGGCCAAACTCTTTTCCATGTGTGGGACTCATAAAGGTTCATCTTATCTTGTGCTGTGAATCAAGTCAGTTCAATTCAATTCAAATGTTATTTTTAAAATGCCAAACCACAACGAGTTGCCTCCAGGTGCTTTATTTTGTACGATAAAGCTCCGAGAATAATGCAGAGAAAACCCCAACAATCAGACCAAGCACGTGATGACAATAAACTCTGTTTAACAGGAAAAACCTCCACCAGGATCATCTGCTGCGGCCAGTTTGTGGGTGACGGGAGGAACACAAGATAAAAGACTCACTGTGGAAGAGAGACAGAGGTTAATAAGAAATGGTTTAATGCACAGTGTTGTATAAACACAGAGTGAGTAAAAACAGTGAGGCTTTGATGCTGTGCCATTTCATGACATTGGAACAGCTGGATCTCCAGTTTTTACCATGGATGTGTTATTGTAAACTCATGACAGCACCATAAAACAAACAGCATCTCTTACTGGTCTTGCCATTTTGTCATTGTGAAGACGGAAAAAGTAAACACTGGTGTTTTTAATTTTACTGAGGAAAATCCTCAGCATAGTCTTTGCACCAGGTGATACAAGTGCACTTGCAGTATTCTCACTAGAACTCAAAATAGAGTACCGTAACATCATGTTATCATTAGAGATGGCCCGATACCACTTTATGTCTGATACTGATACCGATAAATTTGGATATCTGCCGATACCGATATGAATCTGATATAGTGTATTCTTTGATCAATAAAATAGTTTTTTTTTTAAATATCTTGCTGTTTTTGTATAAGTTCATACTCAAGTTAAAAAAACAAAAAAACTAAAGCTGTTCTGTTAAACCTGTATGCAAAAAATACACTGCACCTAAAATATTTCATAGTTCAACAACACTGATCAATCTAATAAACTTAAACCTGCTCCATCCTCCCTATTCTGGTATTTTGAAGAGTACTTAGCAGAAATATTAAGCAACCTAACTAATAGGGTTGCAAACTCCCAGCAAAAAGAAAAAAAGGGAGCCACGCCCCACCCTCCACCTCATGATGCTTAATCGACGTAATCAACTTTAATTTAATGTATGTGCAAAAAAATTGGACAGAAATCAATTATTTTTCTACAATAATTAAATAGATTCAATATCTTCGTTCAACAGGATTGCAGACTGCACAGATGATACCCAAAGGAAAAAGTACTATAGCTTACTAAGTTAAAAATTTGATTTAATAGTTCTGATATATAATAATGGATTTCTATACATTTTATATCAGATTAAAACTTTGGTTGTAAGATTCAGATAATTATTTATTAAAAGCTCGACATGAGAGTAAGAAAGAAAAGTATGTCTTTGTGCCCCCTTTCCCTGTTCATGCCCTATCGGCCCCCCTGGCTAAACTTTGCTAGATCCGCCCCTGCACAGTTACCAGTCGTCAGCTGTAGAAAAAGATCCTGGTGTAGAAAGTAATATTAAATAAATTCTAACAGCAGCTTATCAAGCTTAAACCTGCTGCTGTTATTTATCTGCTGGGATAGTGAAAACTTCTGTTTACGTTTGTTAGTCACTTGGCTATGATAGTAAAGAGTAGACACTGATGTAGCTGACTGGATCTTCTGGACTGTGTTCAGCACAATATTAATTAGTCATTGTCAATTGTTGATTTGTCCTGTTCTCATTGTATGACAAATTATGATGGCAGTTTGTTAGCTGATTGCATACTATGCATACTCTCTCTCTCTTCATATATATGTGTACCGGGGTGGCGGGGGCGCCAGAGGGAGTGTTTCCCCGAGGGGCACCAAACAGGCTAGGACCTCCACTGGCAAAGGGCCTTTGTGACATTCATTAGTGCCTTCACTGACACACAAAACAAAACAACAACTACACGACAGGCTAACTGTACACTCCATGCCAAACGTCACAAATCTCCCACATCTAAAAACTCTCTGTCTCGCTGTCTTTACCGTCACTCCCAAAACTTTCCCCTCTTCCTAAACAACCAAATCCCACGTGTTGACTTTTTCAAAAATTGGTTGACATGGTCCACTTTTCCACCGATAGAAGACAGGTGGCATTTTTTCTTTCCTTACTGTTGTCGAGCTGTCCTTAGAAAACGCTTAAAAAAGAAAATCAAAAGTATTTTTTTTTAAAAAGCGTGGCTTATATATATATATATATATATATATATATATATATATATATATATATATATATATATATATATCATAACTGTGGATTTACTGGCCTGTAATTAAAATTTAAAAACTTTGAAGTCCGAACTTTCAACATGGGTTGAAAGACTCGGTGTGGCTGCAGCTTGTTGCTGTGTCAGCTTAAATCAATCATGTGATTTGGAGGTGCAGCGTGTCCGTGGACCCCAGAGGGTTAATAACACTCACCTTCCTTCCATTTCCAGAGTGCAACAACTAACCACCTGTGTGAAATCTGAAATTCCTATGGTGTTGTTCAAAATGTGCTCTGGCACAGTCATAGGAATCGCTGGCTACTGAAAACAGGAAAAAAGCCGGTCCTGCTATGGGCTGAACCATTTGTTAATGGTAGAGGGGGGAACACTATGCAATATTTTCAGTTTTAGCATTTATATTCATCATTCACATATATTCAATTATATTTATATTACAGTGTGAATGTGTGTGAATGGGTGGATGACTGAATGTGTAAAGTGCTTTGGGGTCCTTAGGGACTAATTAAAGCGCTATACAAATAAAGGCCCTTTACCATTTATATTCACTGTTAACAGTAACTCCACTCAAAGTGTTAATGCTATCTTATTTTTATAAACAACACTGTCATATACAAAACTAGGGTGGCACGTGGGGTGGCAAGAGATCATTTTAGGGGGGCACTTGCCACCCCATGCCACCCTTCTAGATCTGCCCCTGCTGCGATAGCTTCCTTGGAGATGAAATGCTGGTTTGGTAGCGCTCCAGATGCTCAACTAGACCACCGACAGGCACTCCACAGCCACTCTATCACGTGATGCATACTGCTCTGACGTGCTAAGGTGATGAGCGGCCAGCTTTTGTGATATTTAATGGATCGGATTACATTCTTTTAATCAGAAAATGATGGTTTTGTTTAGAGCTCTGTCTAAACTTTGGTGCATGCAGTTTGAAGCCAAGCACAATTTATTTTAAAGACACATTCAGTTTGTCACTTAAAAAAATGTGTCAAAATTATGAGCTTTTAAATTAAAGGTTCAAAGTGACACTAAGGACATGCTCAGTCCTCCACTCTTGTTAGTGTGGGGTCATTGAAAAGCAGATGTCCTGTAGGCAGTGTTGGGACTAACGCGTTATTAAGTAACGCGTTACAGTAACTACGTTATCATTGTGGTAACGAGCACGGTAACTAGTTATTATGCCAAAATCAGGAACGCGTTACTCGTTACTGGGATTTAGATAGGGTCGTTACTCGTTACTTCGTGTGGTGGCTGTCGCGGAGCTTCCACAGATTCAGTAACATTAGCAAGTGGTGGAAACCAGCAGGTGGATGAAGGAAAAGGGACGCGGCCGCCGGTCCAAGTGTGAACTGAACTTCAGGTAAGAAGTTATGACCTGCAGTCTCTCTGGGTCAGATATGAACCAAGTTTAGGTGGAGTTTATTTTCGTTATTCTGACTTTCTCCGTACTGCGTGCTAGCTAGCATGACGGAGTTTCTATACAGCTGGGTGGTGCTATGATGTTACTGATGTTAAACTTTATTTTGTTCATAAGTTATTAGAGTTGCCAACCGTCCCGTCTGGTATTCAGAGAAATATTACGCGTTTCTTATTGAGCTGAAAAAGAACAGTTTGTCCCGGACTTCAGCTACAATGAAAAAGACACAAAGCTGGAGTTATTCTGTCTTTACGCTGCACAGCTGCCTCTTCTTCTCCCCCCTCCCTCTCCTGTTTCTACTTCAATCATGAAACTGATCAGTGATCAGCTGATCGTCTCTCTTGTTTATTTATCGCCCACTTTGCGCCAGAAAGAAGAAACCAGCGGATGTCGCGCTAAACAACAGCAGCACGTTTAAGCTTGATCAGCTGTTGTTAGAATTTATTTAATATTAATTTCTAGTATCAGCTGATGTTTGCTGGAGCCACAGCTGTAAAGCTGCTGGTCATGATATGGTTTGGTTATCTGGTGAGAGGGAAACATGAAGATGAAACCAGGAGATGTCCTTACTGAATCATCAGAGCTGTGATGGAGAAACAGGTTTACCTTTTAGGTGACATGAATGAGTTGAAGTTATGAACTGTTTCTGAGAGACAAATAACACCAGGATCCTTTTCTAAGTAGCTGACAGCTGGTAACTGTGCAGGGGCGGATCTAGCAAAGTGTTGCCAGGGGGGCATGTAGGGCATTAACAGGGAGAGGGGGGCACAAAGACATACTTTTCTTTCTTATTATCATTTAAAATGTCTAGCTTTTAAAAAATAATTATCTGAGTCTTACAACAAACTAGGGCTGCCACAAACGATTATTTTGATAGTCGACTAGTCACCGATTATTTTTGCGATTAGTCGACTAATCAGATCATCATCCATTGGACGTACAGCGTACAGCTTATTGCACCAGCAGCATCTGGTCTTACATAACTATCATTAGCTTACAGCTTGAAGTGTTTGTGCTAACTAAAAATAAAGACAAGATGGTAGTTTATTAATTTTTAATGAAATTTGCAGATTGTTTCGGTGAAGTTTAATAAACTCCTTGCTTTCTAAAATATAACAGGACACCGGAGTATATTCTCCAGAGTCTCACACTTCTGACAATCAGCTGTCTGCTTGACAGTTTTAGCTGTGCAAAAACTATAACTTTAATCTCAGCCAAACCGATTTACTCAGGAACAAATAAAATACTAAAGAAAGCCAAACTAACATTTTAAGTTATCTAAGTGACTCATATATATGTTTAACCTGACTAGCGAAAGACGGCGGTGGGTTTGAAAACGATTTGCCGGGAGTCCGGTGTTCTCACGGCTCTAGTTAGCCTTGCCCCCGCCTAGCTAACGAGCTAGTGGGTAACAGACGTCTCCGAAAACGTTGGAGCACTTTTGAAAATATGTGGTGTCTTGATAAACTGAGCAGATATTTGAGGTTTACACAGCTACATTCTCGCCTGAAAATATGTTAAACGTTTATTTTGTGCCCCAGAAAGAATAATAAGAGTAAAGTTAAAACTAACTAGCTGCCGCCATTGTTGGAAACTAAGCTGGGCCGCGCTATGAATTCTGGGACACAGCTTCTTCTTCTTCTTCGGGGTTTAACGGCAGCTGGCATCCTTGTACATGCAGTGCTGCCATCTTCTGTTTCAGTCCATTATTACACTCTTAAATCCTACTACCGGTACTCATTCCTGCGTCCTTTGTGATCTTACAAAGCTTCAAACGATGCGTCGACTATTAAATTAGTCGTCGACGATTTTAATAGTCGCAGCACGGTGGCACGGTGGTTAGCACTGTTGCCGCACAGCAAGAAGGTCCTGAGTTCAATTCCACCATCAGGCCGGGGTCTTTCTGTGTGGAGTTTGCATGTTCTCCCCGTGTTTGCGTGGGTTCCCTCCGGGTACTCCGGCTTCCTCCCACCGTCCAAAGACATGCAGCTTGTGGGGATAGGTCAATTGGAAAATCTAAATTGCCATTAGGTGTGAATGTGAGTGCGAATGGTTGTCTGTCCCTGTGTGTTGGCCCTGCGACAGACTGGCGACCTGTCCAGGGTGTACCCCGCCTCTCGCCCTATGACAGCTGGGATAGGCTCCAGCGCCCCCCGCGACCCTGAAAAGGATAAGCGAATGGATGGATGGATGGATTTTAATAGTCGACATAATTGTGACTAATCGTGGCAGCCCTACAACAAACGATTGATAGATTGATGCATATATACCATCAGAACAGTGAGCATCACTGTCACAACAGTGTTTATTTTCATTCAAAGGCTTTATGATTTTTCCTATAATGGCGGCCGGTCTCTAGTCAAAATGCCCAGGACGATTTTTCTGTCCCAGTCCAGCCCTGTATGCAGCTCATCTGCAGTCTGGTGTTACCTACATCTTCCTATTCAGAAGGCAGAATTTCCGAGTTCTGAGTACAATCGAAAGCACCACGACTGCAGTTTTTGTGTTGGATGTAAAAAGCAGGCTAGGATAGAATCAGGCGTGGGATTTCTCTCGTGGAAATGTGCACATTATCGTTTCCTTTCTATTGGTAGGTGGCACAGTGCACTGTGGCAAGTAAGCAAGCTAGAAGACTGGCAGTCTGGCTGGGTATCCAGTTAGCAACACATTAACAAGAGAATTCTGAGTAAAACCAAAGTTACTTTCCCTAGTAACTAGTTACTTTGAAAGTAACGAGTAACTTGAAGTAACTGAGTTACTTTTGAGAGAAGTAACTAGTAATGTAACTAAGTTACTATTTTAAAGTAACTTACCCAACACTGCCTGTAGGACAACTTGAGGTAGCTTTGAACATGACTTTCACTCATCCCACTTCTGTGTCTCACAGTGTGGATGTGTGTGTCCAGACTTTGCTACGTTTGTAAGGAAAAGTCACATTATTTCTTTGAAAGTCGTGTACTTTGATTACCATTTTTATGCCTAAGCAATATAAAAAAAACAGCAAAATAATATAAACTGATTACAGTGGCTGACTCTTCTGTTTTATGACAAGCTTTGAGACTTACGTTTGTGTTTCTGGGAGTTCCTTTTCAATAAAAACAAACTTTTAATGTTTTCTCCTCCGTTCGTCGCTGAATTTCTATATGCCGACTGGAATCGTTGCTCTATTGACTTGTTTCTACACGGACATATAAACAGTGCTGGTACGAGTTCCGCTGGTTCTGAGTCATAACTTGTTACTCGGTGGGAATTTCATACATTTCAAACCACCGTTTTCAGACTATGTGCTGGAAACTAACGCAGTGCTAGCAACCTCCAATGAACCTACATACCGAGGGTTCAGACGTTAGCTCCCCGCGGCCAGAATGAGCTCTGTGCCGCTGAAGAGGACCTACAAGCAGCTGCCTGTTTGTGTTGTGGAGGACCACCACGACGTAAGCCTTCTCCGTGTGAACACAGCAGCGAAACACAACCACATAGTTCTGCTAAAGCTAACGAACGAGACGTTCTTATAACAACAGTGGACCTCCGTTTGTATATGAACGAGATAAATCCTCCCAGTGTTCAGAAGCAGATTAATGTTGATTATTCATATCATATTACAGTCAGACAAATGGTGAGCTGATGAACTCAGTGATAGATTTGTGTTTCTTATCAGACTTTTAATCACTGTCAGGTCCGTCCACGTGACACTCATGACGTCACTGGAGTAAAAACTGAAGTTGTTATAGAGAATTTTTATTATTGTTACAGATGCATTATTGTGTATTTTATAACTTTACACAAGTTTATCTAGTTTACTTTGTCTTAACTGCTAAAACACTGAATCCCATTCTATGAACGAAATAGTGATTTGTCCATTTAGTGAGCCGGTTACTCCTTTGGCAAAACCTTAAATATGTCTTTTGGAGTTGAGCAGTCTCATCTGCTCTTGTAGCAAACGTCCGAGCTCGCTCACTCAGATTCCGGGTGAAGCACTTTGTCATCTGCAGGAAATAGGATTGTTCAACATAACAGGTTACTGCAAACCCATCACACCATCTGCAGACGCAGGTTTCTCACTGGAGCTCGATCAGGAGTCGTAACAGCATGTCTCCACTTTGCTTTTCATCACTACCAGTATGAAGGAATCCACTCAGTGACATAATGTGAGATATGAATGTCTAAACCAAAACAAAGAATAAGGACTGTTTCTTGTAGTTGTTGGTTGTTTGTTGTGTTCTGGTCCTTCACACAGACATAGTCTGTTTTTACGCTGGGTTCTCCTCTCCTTAACAGACTCATGGTGAACATGGACGGTATATCCTTGGTTTTTAACATAGCCATAGCAACAACAGCTTGACACCTCCTCACACTGTTCAGCCAGTGTGGTCTAATCTACTGCCCAGGTTTATGTTTTGTACTCCTTGTTGAAAAACACACTCGCACTGCGCCAAGCATGTGAAGCAGTCGTGTAGTGAGTCAGGTTTGTCCATTGGCTGGCATCAGTCAGCGAGGGCTAGAACAGACCAGGCTCATTATATGAACCTCTGTAATAATCCTGCGTTACTTATTTGGCTACATTTTCATCTCATTGTGCTTGAAGCAGGAGAAGTTCGGCCACAGCAGGACTGACCCGAGGCACATCATTTTGAGGGGTTGCAAAGTTAAACGTGTAAATGATTCCATGCTTTGCTTTTGTTTCTCATGTTCAGCAGTGTAATCTGATCCTGTAACGTAGAAATGTTCACGAATGATGTCAGTCATGTTGAAATCCTTTCCAAAGAAGATTTTGTGCTTTTAATGATAATATTAAAACTATCGTTCACATTAGCTTCACATTGCTAATCTCACTGTTTCTCAACCAGGTGGTGTGTCACATCTACCGGGCCATAGCTTCGAGGCATCTGCCAATGAAGAACATAAAGATGATTCATTTGGACTCCCACCCTGACCTCCTCATCCCTGTCAACATGTCTGCTGACACAGTGTTTGACAAGGAGAAGCTGTTCGGGTACGTTATGGGTCAAACTGTGGCTTGTGTTGGTCAAAGCTCCTCGTAGGTGAGAGCTGGAAGAAAGTATGAGACGTAAACATTAACTAGACGTGCTTCAGGTGATGACGTGATATTAGTCTCTGCACATGTTTACAACAAGATGTGAAGGAAGGCGACTTCTAAAAGAGGCGCAGTCGTGTTCTCAGCACTTGACTAATGTTGGCTGTGAGTGTGACTAAGTGACAGCTACGATCTACCTACAGTTTGCTCCCACAAGGAGTCCAGAGTCCCTCAGATGGGGACTGAAAATGCTCCAAACATGGAAACAAACCAACCCGACCACAGAAGGCGCGACAATCTGCTCGTTCTTTCAGGTCAGCATTGTGGAAGTGTTCAGGGTGAGGGTCCAGGATTAGACTGATGCAGATATATAAATACATGCAGCCTTTCAGTAGGAAGTACATCTGTGTGAGTTGGGCCATGTTTACATGTATAAAGCACAAAGTCTTGGTTAATATTGTAGCAGTTTGATCCGTATGCTGAGCTCTGACAGCCAATGAAAGGTCCCTGTTAGGTGGTGTGGAGGAGTGTTTGCCTCCTCATCTCCTCTGCTGGTGCCTCATGACAATAGTCACACTTAGCATTGTGAGGTATGTCATTACTGCCCACAGCTCCTGGAAAAGGATGGAAAATACCAGTAAATGCCTGCACATGTAAGTGTGACTGTGGGTATATGTGCAGGCACGGGGGTTTAATTCAGATGTTTGAACAGAAAACAAGACGCTTCCTCTGGTCACCAGTCTGTCACTGGGACAACCACCAGTGTCTTTGACTGTGGGACAGAACCACCACAGCACGAGTCACAGCCAGCACCTTGTTGCAGTGAGGCAGTAGTGCGAACCACTGCACCGCTTGTTCTCTGTGTTTTTGCAGCAGGAGTGTTGGTGGGAGCTCTTCAAACAACACGTCACACGTGGTGGTGGTGAATGAATGAGCCTGATATGCATGTAAAATGATTTAAATAATAAATTAGTCAATCATTCGTAATGAATAATCTTCTTTATTGTTCCGTTAAAACAAAATGAAATCGACTTTTTGCCTGGATATAAACTTGTAAGACTCGCTTCCACAGACAGTTTTGCAGTGAAAAGTTCAGCTTACAAATGCTCACATTACAGATGTGTTGCTCAAATTCATTGTTGGAAATAGAAGCTACAGACGTTTGGAAGCAGGTTAGGAACAGGAGAGACGATCAGTCTGCAGCAGTATGGAGCGCAGTCGTGATGACGTGTAGAGAAGGTCTTCTTTGGATAAACAGTAAACGTATCATATGGTGCCAAGAGAGGAGCCGTTGTACTGTATGAGGTGGTCAGGAGTGAGGGTGGTGTGGGACGTGTATGAGGACAGCCTCCGTGGAGCCGCTGCGAGGTGTCGAGGATGATCTGTGACAGCAGGGTAGCAACAAGAGTGACAGGGAAGCTTCATAACACGCTATGATGCTGTGTGATGGAGGAGGACGTTGGGTGTAGAGCAGGGGTGGGCAACTCCAGGCCTGGAGGGCCAGTGTCCTGCAGGTTTTAGATCGCACCCTGGGTCAACACACCTGAGTCACATGATTAGTTCATTACCAGGCCTCTGGAGAACTTCAGATATGCTGAGGAGTCATTTAGCCCTTTAAATCAGCTGTGATGGATCACGGACACATCTAAAACCTGCAGGACACCGGCCCTTGAGGCCTGGAGTTGCCCACCCCTGGTATAGAGTATGAGCTACAGCGACACCTGCAGGGAGCAGCTGAGAGACGTGAGCCCACTGCAGCCGTGGACTGTGTGGGTGGATGTGGGTGAACTGATATTTATGTCACCCCAATCTTGCATATTTTCCTTTTTTCAGTGAACTGAGTATAGAAAACTGGATAATGCCGATGGTGTACGCCGGTCACGTGTCCTCTGTGGTGTGGCTGCATCCATACTGGGCCCAGCAGATTAGAGAGGGAGAACACAGCATGACTGTGGGCAGAGACTCATCCACCACCACCATCAGGTAGGACAGGAAGAAGAACGGTACAGCAAGAGACATCTCTGTCCCTCCTTGATCTCCTGTCTTCGTCCTCTCCTGTCTCTGCAGAGTGACCAGTACAGACAACTACTTCCTCAGCGATGGTCTTTATGTGTGCGAGGAGCAGCTGGACAACCCAAAGCATTTCAGCCTGAGCGTGATCCGAGTCGATCCCGTCAGAGCAGGTCACGGCTCGCTGACAGGTACTGCGTGTGATGGCGGCGACACATCTCAAAAAAGTTGCAACAGAGGCAGCAAAAGGCTGGAAAATGAAGTAGTACTAAAACGATGCAGCTGGAGGTGCTGGGTGACACGACCGGGGAGAGCAGAGGTTCACCAGTCTGGGAGAAACTGTTCGGAATAATGTTCGTCTACATAAAATCACAAAGACTGTCTTATAATACTGTCGAAATACTGTGAGGATCTGCAGAAGTGGCTGATCTTTGGGCCTTCAGGCACCTCTGCATTAAACCAGGCCTGATTCAGAAATGTCTCCTCTGGGCTGCCGCTCATTTATAATGGGATGAGGTGGAAAATTGATCAGACGAATCAAACTGTGTCATCCTGACTGGAAAACCCTGCATTCCTTAAACTAAAGATCAAAGAGACCATCTGAGCTCGTGTTTGGATATGTTTACTTTGCTCTTGATGAGATTTGGAGTTTGCATGAGGTAACAGCAGAGGGCGCTGCTATTGTCCAATTGAACCTTTCTTCTACTTTTTGATCTGACATTTAATTTCAGAGCAGAGAACAGAAAAGGACACAGAGGAATGTTCAGTCAAAAGAGCGCGAGCAGAGCGGAGGAAGTCCGGAGAATCCAGCAGCTCACAGCCTCCGTCAGCAAACACTGACTCGCTGCAACCAGCAGAGGGCAGCACAGCCGAGGATGGAGCTGACGGCGATGGCGCAGGAGGAGGCGGTGTCGACGATGAAGGATCAACCAGCTACATCGTGAAGAGAATATCTTCATTTGTAAGTGAGACGGAGCCGTACATTCTGGACGTCGACCTGGATTTCTTCTCCTGTAAGAACCCGTTCAAAGAACTGTACACACAGGTACGCGTCCACTCTGCTGCTTCCTCAGGGACTGAATGAAACGCTGTTTCAGCTTCTGCTCATAAGCTCGTTTTACTGTGAAACATTGTTATTAGTCTGTTGAATTAAATTGGTCTCTTAAACAACAACATCAGTTTAAACAATAGCAAATATGAAACGAGCTCATGGGTTAAGATTGTAAACAACAATAATGATGATAAAAGATTTTACAGGGGGAAAGGTATGTTCTGGCCTCCAGTTTGGATTCCAGTAAGATGAGTGTGCCGGGCGCCTGTGAAGCGTATCTGAGTGGATTGAACTACAGTGGAACCCGACTTACGAAATAAATTCGTTCCAGAGGGTCTTTCGTGAGGCCGAATTTTTGTAAGTCGAGGCACCTTTTCCCATCGCCCTTTGAGTGAGGCGCTGCTGGCTGAAGACGAAGTTCTTGGTGGAGGAAGACCTCGCTCACATTTATCAATAATTTCTCTCTTTGTTTCCATCGAGAGCACTTCACGCTTCTTCTTTTCACTCCAATCACTTGAAGTTTTTTCAGCCCCATTATCAATGAACGATAAGTTAATTGCAAACGTAAAGCACACGAAATAGCGCTGCAACAACAATACGTCTTTCACGTGGAACAGCAAGTGCGACAGCCATGGGGTTATCACATGATTCGGAAGGCATCGTGGGCGTTTTGCTGCACCACGGGCAGCAATATTGAATTCCTTCATAACTTGAATGTTTCGTTAAATGGGGTCTTTGTAAGTCGGGGTTCCACTGCATTAGACGTTTGTCCGGCTTTAGAATCACTGTCATTACTGTCGATTGGCACGCCTTCTGCTGTTTTCCAGAGCACAGACAGAGTTAGCCTCTGAAGAAGTGCTTTTTTGGCCTTTTGGTTCTTAGTGTAAATCTTTAAGGCGTGATAAATGTACGGTATTTATCCCTAAAGCTGGAAAACATAGTGTCTACGGTAACTACGCCTACGGTAACAAACATAAGTCAGCCTGAGTAAAGCAGAATCGTTCAATAAAATAAATAGAAGCTGAAAAAGTTCAGTGAGATGAAGCTGAGGCAGAATCAGGAGTACAGTTAAATAAAAGAATACAATTGCATAGTTAACAGAATAAAGAGTTATAGATGCAGGTGTTCTGATTTTCTGTCTTCGTCTCAGTGGAGGTGAAACATGTTTTAGAGTTGAGCTGCATGTAGGCGGTGCAGACGGAGCAATATATCCATCCATGTGATGGGTCACATGTTGCTAGCACCACCCTCTATAACTTAACTCAGCGTCTCAGTGTGGTGTGATTGTCCTGACTGAGTACTCCCAGAGTTACTGATGTCCCTGTATCGATATCTGCATACAGAATATCACAGTGCTGTCCGGACTTTGTTTCCCAGCCCTACTGCCTCAGGGTTTCATGGAGCAGCTGATCTAGGGGGCGCTGTGTTCCTGACGCTTCGTCCTGGATCCTCACCCTCGTTCTTTCTGTGGCTCGTACAGCTTCAGGCTGCTGGGTGTCAGGTGGACATCCGTCCATCTCCTCTTGTGGTCAGCTATGGAGGCTGTAGTTTTAAACCCCACAGCAGACCGAGTCCAATAGTAGCAACAATCCCACTGCTGAGGCATTTTTAGAATGATCTCTCTTCTAGCCAAGCAGCTACTGGTAGCAGGAGAAAGCTTTGTGAATACAGGCCAGACGTTAACACTGAACTAATACTGAAAGAAGGTGTTTTAGTTGGAGACGTCCTCATCTTGTGTCTGTTGGTGAAAAAAACAAATGGTCCTGATGTTGATTCTGGGCAGGATGAGGCAGAAGTGTCTGATTTTTATTTTCTTGTTTTTATTTGTGTGGTTGGTGGTTCGCACTGCTGCCCCACAGCAAGAAGGTCCTGAGCTTCTCCTGTTGTCCGTGTTTGTGTGGGTTCTCTCCGGCTTCCTCCCCGAGAGCAGAGACATGCAGTTAGTGGGGTTGGGTTAACTGGTGATTGTAGATCATGAATGGTCGTCGGTGTCGTAGCCCTGTGACAGACTGCACCCCGTTTATGCTCCATCCGAGTTAAGACTTCTTCATGGGGCTGCATGAAAACCATTTCTAAATATATAGATTTAATGAATGCAACCTGGAGCCAGACGAAGCAGCAGAAGAGAGTTCATTAATTAACCAATAAAAATGAACGTGTGGTACAAACCCTGTTAATGTGTTAAGCAGCCTCCTGCAGCACAGTCCACACACACTGGATCCATTCTGTCATGTAATGTGTTACACTGGCGGGGCGGCTGTAGCTCAGGAGGTAGAGCCCACCTACTGATCGCAAGGTCGGTGGTTCGATCCCTGGCTCCTCCAGTCTGCGTATCCTTGGGTAAGACAATAACCCCAAGTTGCTCTCCGACGCATCCATCGAGTGTGCTGATGGGTGAATGTGTGTATAAGAATCAGTCCATTTAAAACATCTGTTCATCTTCATTACACAGTCACCTCAGCTACATGCTGTCTGTTTGTCCAGGAGGAGTACACCATCCTCCAGGAGCTCTACAGCTTCAGAGGGCCCCGCCTGGATGCTGATGAGGTGAAAAATCCTTTGAGTCACAACATTTCTCCACCAAGCATCCATACAGTCCATAGATATTTGTGAATGACACAGAAGAGAGTGAAACACAGACTTTAAACTTTAATTTAAGGGAATTAATAATAGTGTTAAAGAGGAATGTAAATTAGTACAGAACACACGTGTGAGTGAGGAAGACACCAGAGCTGATTCCAAAAGTGTGTTTGTTAGCTGTTGCTGTGGAGGAGTGGAGTGTGACGCTCCACTCATGTACAAATACACTTAACATCATCAACGACAGCACCGCGATGAATCCTGACCTGCTGCAGCTGATGCACGGCCGTAATGATGTCCCCACCTGTGACATGGACGATGCAACCATGATTAAAAGGTCCCTAAGAGACACTTAGGAGAAGCAGTAGCAATGTCTGCTGTATCCAGCAGGGGGAGCAGTGTGGAGGCGCATTCATTTACAGGCTTGCTGCGTTGTATAGTTCTATAACTTTGTTCAGGGATTCTGATTATGACAGCTATTGGTATATCTGGAACACGTCCTCAGCCATCGATGTGTTTTACACTTTAATAAAATGAATCACATTAAATTTTTGCGTTACTGTTAAAATCCCATTTTTAAAAGAATGCAGTACAAGTACTGGTTATCACAGTTTGCTGCTGCAGGGCAAACAGTCGGTATTTGCAGTGTTGGCCCCACCTCTGCAGTCTGCCCTGTCGATCAGCGTCTGACTCCTGACTGAGGTGATCCGTTCTTTAATCGAGGCTTGGAGTTCGTCACAGTTAGTGGGTCTTCGTTGTCTACCTGCCTCTGGAGGACTGGCCCAAAGTTTTCCGTTGGATTAAGGTCTGGGGAGTTTCCTGGGCCTGGACCAAACATTCAGTGTTTTATTCCCCGAGCCACTTGGTTATCACGTTGGCCTCACGGCCCCGCCATGTTTAAACAGGCTGTGTGTTCTTCGGCAGACTGTTCTTGGAAGAAGTTGCTGTGGGAGGATGTTTTGGTCCCGTTCTTTATTCATGGCTGTGTTTTTTGGCAAAATTGTGAGCGAGCCCACACATGAACGTTCTCAGGATGCTTTACTGTTGGCATGAGACAGGACTGATGGTGGCGCTCACCTCTTCTTCTCCAGACAATCCTTTTTCCAGCTGCCCCGAACAATCAGAAAACTGCGTCATCTGAGAAAAGGACTTTAGCCCAGTCCTCAGCAGCCCACTCGCTGGACCTTTTGCAGACTGTCGGTCTGTCCCTGATGGGCTTTTGGAGAGAAGTGGCTTCTTTGCTGCCCTCCTTGACACCAGGCATCCTCCAAAAGTCTTCGCCTCACTGTGCGTGCAGATGCACCCACAGCTGCCTGCTGCCATTCCTGAGCAAGCTCTGCGCTGGTGGCACTCTCATCCCATCTTTAGGAGACGGTCCTGGCGCCTGCTGGACTTTCTTGGGCTCGTTTTATGCAACACAGTGATGGCTGCACATGTTTATTTGCAGGTAACCATGGTTAACAGGAAGAACAATGATTTTGAGCATCACTCTCATTTTAGTGATAGCAGTCAGCATGACATGAGGATCTCCAGCCTGGTGCTCGTTAGTCTCAGCAGGTCCTTTTATGCAGTGCAGTGGAGATGGCTTTGTTGGTTCATTTTCATGGCAAAGAAAGACTTTGTGTTTCTCTGACCTCTCTTCATCACATTCTGCAGGATATGCAAATTGCATCATAAAGACTGAAGCAGCAAACTGTCTCAAAACTCATTTTTGCGTCATTCTCAAAACTTCTGACCACGACTGTCGTAGAGACTCGTTTTTAGTTTCTTTTTAATCTTCTAATGTCCCGTTTTCCTGAAGGCACCATGAGGTTGCTGTTTGCTCACATTTCCAAACACCCAGCCTGCCCACATGAAACGCAGTGCACATCTATCAAGCTAACGCTGCTGAAAGAACATTACCTCTAAGGTTCGAGGACAGGACCGAAAATGATTTAAAAAGCAGTCGGTGTCCGTAGAACGACTGTGAGATGCCTCCATAAAGCCCAGACAGAAGGTTTGTATACAAAACACAGAGGATTATGGGTCGCTGAAGACTTTTGCACAGTGTGCACAATAAAATCTAAAGAATAATGAAGGATGTGTTTATAATTCAAACAGAGGCCTGAAGAAGTAACGACCCAGCAAACATCTACATGAAAATGAAATTCTACCCGGCTCAGAAATAACTTCCACATCTGGTTTGGCATCTACGAGGAATATTATTATTAAACTGTTTCCTGTCAATAGTTTTGGTGATCTGAGCTGTAAATGTCTGAACGGTCAAACTGACAGTAAAGTTTGATCCATTTATTTCACATTTTCAAAACTTAACTGGAAGTTTTGATGGGCGACGAGGTTTACGGTGAACGCTATCCAAATTCAGTGCAGGTTTGTTTACATGGCACCAAATCACAGCAGCACTCATTGCACTTTATATTACAGGACAGCTCGTACAGTTATACTGAGAAAATCATCTATAGCTGACTCTTGGTGACACTCTGCAAAGCAGATGTGCCCCAAGGCGACTCCAGCAGCTGGCGGCTGCAGCTTTGAGCGGCTGTATCTGTACAAAGACATCCGAATACTTCAGCTAATTGTAGAAATGCAGAGTAGAAGGAGAAACAGAGAACGTACCTGAACACTGACCAGCACAGGCAACGCTGCGTTCCTTAAAGATGTTGTGCTTTTAGGAAAGTCTCTTGTGTTGTTATTGAGCAGAAATCTTAACGCTGTGCTTTCATTAAAGGCAAAACAAATAAACACTGAATGTGTGTTTGTGTGCTTTTAAGGAGGAGCTCGGTGAGTGTGTAGATCATCGTATACGCCAGTTAGAAGACCTGGAAGCAGCATTTGCTGATCTACTGGATGATGATGGAGAAGAGACGGTTACACGCTGGGCCACAAACCCTGGGTAAATCAATCTTCTGTAACAGACACTTGAAAGTTAGAGGCGTAACAAAGGAGGAACGAAAGCTGGGGAACTTTGTGCGTTGGTCAAACACTGAGCTGTTTGAAGGTAAAGCTGAAAAGTTGTGAATGTGTTTTTATAATGTCCCAGCTGGCTGTCCCTGTGCTTTATGCTCATGAGAATAGGAAGTACTTTCTTTATCCCTGATTTTGTTCCAGCGGGTGAAACGTTCATAAAATACTAATCTGATAATCCGACAGACGTCTCTGTGCCAGCAGAGGATGTTGAAGGTTTTCTCTGTCCGTGAGACGGGGCTGGAGCCGTCTGTTAGAGAAGCTGCTGGGGTCGTGTCCATGGTGGAAACAGAGGAACAGAAGTGTCCTCATAATCACAGATCAGCCTTATGGCTTATTTAATCTGTCTCATGAGTTTCATGGCTGCGCCTCACCAGACCACACTTACCTCTGCTGATGGGCCATGATTCTGCTGCAGACACTGAAGGACCTCACGCTCCCTCATAAACAGCCTTTTTTGTATGTAGCATCTTTGCTGTTGAGGAACATGTTCATCCATGCTCTCCAAAAACGGTTTCAAATTTAAATTAATGTGACCATAGAGCAGTTTTCTAGTTTGCTGCAGACCATCTTATAAAACCTTTTTTCCACATATGATGGCATTTGTAGTTCACATGTGGCCTTTTCTTTGCATGATAACCTGTATTTGTATGTGACACAGTGAACTCTGTGCACAGGCAGTAAGTATTAGCACGCAGTGATTTCCATAATAGAATCAGGCCTGTGTTAGTTTAGGGTTTTTGCCACTTTGGAGAGTAGAAATCACCATGAAACAGAATCAGTCCATTTCCCGTTAAATACCATCATTTTTACTGTCTACACCAGGGGTCGGCTCTTTAGTCCTTATACTGCGGCTCCGCGTGGTTTGGGAAAATAAATTACAAGTATTTAGCTGAAGTGTATTTTATTTGTGTTTAGTTCTTTTTAAACTTGTAGTTCTAAATTGGAAGATTATTGTGATATTGAAATATAAAAATAAAATTTTATCTTATTATTTTTTCATCGCTCAAAATAAGCATCACACTGGCGGAAGCCGGTGTACCCGCCGAAACGCCTGCATTTATCGAGACTTTCAACCCCAGGTAGGCCAGTTATGGATCTTCTGATCCACATTATGTCAGCAGCTCCACCGTGAACTCTGTTAAAAACAAACACGCTCACGCCTCACAGACGACAGCTTACAGTCCTGCGTGAAGATGAAAGTACAGCCTCGATCTGCAGACGCTGTGCGCAGAGGTTCAGGAGCAGAAGTCCCGTTGTAAACATATCACGGCAGACCTGACGATGTTTGCATGAACACGCTTTACAGCTTCTCTTTATTGACCACTTTTCACACACGGTTGCTGTGCGCACACAGCCGGCTGTAGCTTTGCAGCTCACAGCCCGACACACAACAGCAGAGAGAGCACAGACGTAAAGGCGGCGAGTCGTGACTGCGGGTGCCGCTCAGGTGCGTCCACCTCCCCTGCAGCGGCGCTGCAGACCACGCCCCGCCACACACATTAACCTGGTAAAATACATATTTAGGCAGAATTTTGCAAATATCTATTTTTCATCTTTCAGCAGCATCGAGCTTTTTTTTCCAATTACTTTTTAAAAGTCAGGTCAAGGCTCCAAAAGCCCAAAGGAGATATGAGGGTGGCTCACAGTTGTTTTTTTCTGGATCATTTTAGTTCAGCTTTCCTTTTGTTATATTTCTTTAAGAGTTCAAAATGTGTTCATTACATAAATAAAATGTAATTTTCTCTGCAGCACTTCATGGATTTCATAAGCAGCACACCTTAGTTGTTCACACAAAGCATAAAAGTGTTTTCTTTTGCGTGGAAATCGCATCCAAACGGCTCTTTGGGTGTTAAAGGTTGCAGACCCCTGGTCTACACAGATTAAATCATGGTTGTATTTAAGCTGAACACTGAGTCAGATACAAAGTCTGAGAAATTAGTTAGAAACTGTGAGTGAGCAGTAAAGAGATGATAGATGACAGAAAAGTGAAGTTTTGCAGCTGTGATGGACGCGGCCTCTAAGGGGGCGGGGTATGGGGGTGCAGAGAGGCGTGGAAATGATTGCATCGCTATCCCGAACAGATCTGGTCTGGGTGTTTGTTCTACAGCTGTGCCAACATTTCCACGCACTGTGTGTTGACATTCGCTCTGAAGCTCGTCCTCTCCACAAATTCAGAACGAATCTTCAGAGGAGCGCGGCTCTGTCCTGATTATTGTCGGCACAAGCTTCGATCATCACAGCCCCACCCGTGTCACCCATTCGAATGTACACCAGCCTTTTGAAAGCTTTTGAGCCAGCTCCACCTTAAATTTCTTTGAAGCAACAAACACCCCTGTGATTACAGTTGTTTAACCAGTGAGTGAAAGAATCTGTTTGCCTGGGATGAGCTAGTGTGCCTCTATGAGCAGCCCCCACATCGTCTTACTGTTTCTGTGTTTTTCAGCATGGATTCACTACCTCAACTGGTTTCCAGTCTAAAGGCAAGAAATTCATGCCCTGACTATGAAATGGTAATAATAATTGTATATAATAATAATAAATAATAGCAATAAAGTTATATTTAGTGAACGGGAACATATAAATAAATATGAATAAACTCGCCTCATCACTCCTCCCTCAGGTTCACCAGGCAGGGTTAACCTGCGACACAGTCGAGCTTCCTCATCACATCAGCTCTGATGAAGAGATTGGCAGACTTCTCTCAGCTGTGCAGCTCTTCCTGAAGGTCCTTCCCAAACCCACACTGGTGACATTGTCCAGGTAAATCAGCTCCACATATGGTTAAATGTCCTTTAACAGTGTAGTGACACAGAAAGAGGGTCTAACTATCTTCATGTGTGTTTTCAGGTCCAGTTTGGATGAATACTGCCCAGTGGAGCAGGTGGATTCAATCCAGAGGAGAGTACTGGCTATGCTGGAGGGCCTGTATGGAGCACTGGACGTACACAAAGACTATGACAACAGCAGCACAGAGACTGGAGAGCAGTTGCCACAAGGATCCTAACAGATACACAAAACCACATCTCTCATTGGGATGATTTTATCAAGATAAACACAGCAGATAAAAACTAACACATCAGCATGTTAGTGTTGGAAGCAGGACAAATAGTTTGGAGATTTCCTCCCACATTGTGTATAAGTAGGGTCTGGATCCTTTGTTTGGGAATTCCCCGGGACAGTGCAGGAGAGCCTTGTTGTGACTGAATTCCTTCTTGCAAGAATAAACTCAAATATAACTCTAACAGCGTGACTTCTTTTATTTAATGCACTGAATTTCCACAACAGTTTGGTGCCAGGAAGTAAGAGTGACCAGCAGATCACACAGGGCGGAGTGAATGGGTGATCGTTACAGAAGCTGATTCTGGCTTTGGAGAGAAACGGGGCTCGCCGTGCTGTCCTGAGCCGTCGCTGTGTGACTGTTGCTTATCTTCGGCATCACTTGTCTGAGGACTGATACAGCTTATCATGACCGTCCAACTGTGCTGAATACAAGTGATTCTTATACCCAGATTGTGTGCATGGACGTGACTCGTTTTCGATCTTGGCAGATTAGTGAAAGATGAGGAATGTGTCACCAACTCAACATTATACATGATTCTGAATAAGAGTAATGTTACCAAACGCTCAGAAAGAAAAAGGTTTTCTTTGCACTTGAAGTAATACAGGTCTGTTACAGTGAAGGTTCATGTGAAAGTGTGCTAAAGTGTGCTAATGGGGCGACCGTGGCTAATAATGGGGCGACCGTGGCTCAGGGGGTTGGGAAGCGTATCTGTAACCGGAAGGTCGCCGGTTCGATCCCCGGGCTCTCTGTCCTGGTCGTTGTGTCCTTGGGCAAGACACTTTACCCTACTTGCCTACTGGTGTTGGCCAGAGGGGCCGATGGCGCGATATGGCAGCCTCGCTTCTGTCAGTCTGTCCCAGGGCAGCTGTGGCTACAACTGTAGCTGCCTCCACCAGTGTGTGAATGAATAGTGGCATTGTAAAGCGCTTTGGGTGCCTTGAAAAGCGCTATATAAATCCAATCCATTATTATTATTATTATTATTAAAGACAAACTGAAGTAGAAAGAAACATGTTTCCTACATTAGGGATAACAAGGAAAACCCAGTGAAGTGATTTTAAAGTTTCAACTTGGTGTTGAATCATGTAAGTCAGATGGAGAGATGGATAAGGTGAGGGTGGACAGTGGACGATAAGACAACTTGTGAGACTCGGGGTTCTTCCCTTTTGTCTTCTTCGAGATGAGCAGTCCAGAAGATTTGATCCAAGACGTTCACAGTTAAAAACTGCAGCCCAACCTGTGGCTGTGCAAACTGGTTTGGTAATTTTGGGCTTTTCATCTGCTCATGTTAGAGGCTTCATTCAGAAGGATTTCCATCATACTTCCACTGAATGTGGCGCAGAGATAAGTGCATCTTCATATTTGGTCGTGCCGTCCTTTCTCCAACATCACCAAAGATGGAAACAAAGTCAGCATCAGGTCAGAGGGATTTAAGTAATGTTTGCAGATTATTTGATTCGCTCTTACTTTGGACCTGCCTAAATGTTTTAATAAAACTTCCTGAAATTAAAGTCTAAATTATGGACATTCAATGTGAATGCATGTGTTTCGTGGACTTGGAGAAGGTATTCGACGGTGTCCCTCAAAGTGTTCTGTGGAAGGTGTTTCAGGAGTACGGGGTCAGTTACGAGCCACAGCTGTTGCAAGAGCTTGGCCCACCTAGCAGGCAATAAGTTGGACTCTGCCAGGGCTGCCTTTCATCACTGATTCTATTCATGATTGTTATGAACAGAATCTCCAGACACAGTTAGGTGGCAGAAGGCTTCCACTGAGGCGGTCCCAGGATCTCTCAATGATGTGGTTCTGTTGGCTTCATCAGGTGGTAACCTCCAGCTCGATACGGAGGGGTTCACAGCCGAGTGTGAAGCAGCAGGAATGAGAATCAGCACCGCCATGGTCCTCACCCAGAAAGGGGGAGGAGTGCCCAGTCTGGGTCAGGGACGAGTTCCTGCCCCAAGTATCTCAGTTTCATGGGTGAAGGGAGATCGACAGACGGGTCGGTGCTGCGGCTGCAGTGATGTGGAAGCTGCACCACTCCGTCGTGGTGAAGAGGGAGCTGAAGCGCTCCATTTACCGGCTGATCTACATCCCTGCCCTGCAGAAACGTTTTGCCTGCCACAGCCTTGTGTGCACTCAGAAGCTCAAGTTATTGCAGCACATCCAACATCTGCAACAGGTTTTTTCATGTTAATGTGATGTTAATTTATATACAACAATAATATTAAAGACATTATTATTTAAAATGCTACAAATAATTCATTTTTAGGTGTCCTAATAAAGTATTGGAACCCCATTCTTTCAAAAAATATAAACTTTTTTGATGGGGAAGTGTTTCTGTATATATTTTTGCCAGACTTTTGGCTGCTGGGAAATGAATGAGATGAGCTGATGTGAGTAGTCAGCCTTGTGTCCATACACCTGCCATGTTTACTCTAACTAAAAACAAAACCACAAATCGTGTATTTGCTCCAAGGAAAGAAAAGAAACGGCAGTTTTGTGTGCCAGACTGTAAATATGGTGTTAATGGTTCTATATTAGACAGTGACAGTGAATAAGATCACAGGGGGTTAGCTCAGTGTTGGAGCCAACAGAGAACATCTCCACAGTTTTTGGCATTTTTACTTTCAAGCTTATTTTTTCAGCCCCAGCTGGTCAGCTGGGATTCATTTGCTCCCTCCTCCCTCGCTCTAAGGCAGAAGAAAACAAAGTCACCCAAATCCCCGACAACCATGTACAGCATAACACGGCTAGCAGGTGGTCCGTAGGTGACGTGCATTCAGGTTTCCCTTAATGTTGTCAGCTATCTGTATCTCTTTTAAAGCCTTTCAAGAATCCTGTCACTCCCAAGGTCTCAAAGACTTTAGAGTCAGACCTGTTACAGATCGTCAACTTTTCTTTAATGTCAGGTGTGTTTCCAGAACCACTAAAAACTGCTGTAATAAAACCTATACTGAAAAAGGACAATCTTGACAAGACACAAATGAACAACTACAGGCCGATCTCAAATCTCCCGTTTTTAAGTAAGATCATTGAAAAAGCAGTTTCTCAACAGCTCAGTTACTTCTTAAAACAGAATAATTGCTACGATGCCTTCCAGTCAGGTTTTAGACAGAACCACAGCACTGAAACCGTTCTGACCAAAGTGTTTAATGACATATGTCTGAATACAGACAGTGGAAAAATGTCAGTCCTAGTTTTACTGGATCTCAGTGCAGCATTTGATACAGTTGACCACAACATATTACTCAAACGACTGGAGAACTGGACAGGTCTTTCAGGAACTGTACTAAACTGGTTCAAAACATACGTAGAAAACAGGAAATACTTTGTATCAATAGGTAACTTCACATCTGAGCAGACAAGTATCACATGTGGAGTTCCCCAAGGTTCCATCTTGGGACCCCTTCTGTTTAACATCTACATGCTCCCACTGGCACAGATTATAAACAACAACAAAATAAACTATCACAGCTATGCAGATGACACACAAATATATATCACAATGTCACCAGGAGACTGAGGCCCTGTACAGGCTCTTGGTAAATGCATTGAGGAAATCAATGACTGGTTGTGCCACAATTTTCTCCAGCTAAACAAAAACAAAACTGAGGTAATAGTCTTTGGCGCCAAAGAAAAACGATTACAGGTCACCAGAGAACTTCAATCCATACATCTAAAAACCACAAACCAGGCGAGAAATTTGGGTGTAGTGATGGATGCAGACCTAAACTTAGAAAAACACATTAAGACAATAACAAAGTCAGCTTACTATCACCTCAAGAATATATCAAGGATAAAAGATCTGATGTCTCAACAGGACCTGGAAAAACTAGTCCATGCATTCATCTTTAGTAGGCTTGATTACTGTAACAGCATCTTTACAGGTCTACCTAAAAAATCAGTCAGACAACTACAGCTCATTCAGAACTCTGCTGCTCGAGTCCTCACTAAGACCAAAAAAGTGGACCACATCAGTCCAGCTCTGAGGTCTTTACACTGGCTGCCTGTCCGTCAGAGGATAGACTTTAAAGTTCTGATGCTGGCCTATAAAGCTCTGAATGGTTTAGGACCAAAATACATCAGTGACCTCCTGACCCAGTATGAACCTTCCAGATCCCTCAGGTCATCTGGATCCGGTCTTTTATCAGTTCCCAGAGTCAGAACCAGACACGGAGAAGCTGCATTCAGCTTTTATGCTCCTTATATCTGGAACAAACTCCCAGAAAGCCTCAGATCAGCTGAAACACTCAGTTTATTTAAATCCAGGTTGAAGACTCACCTGTTCTCAGCTGCATTTGAATAAAGCACCAAATCCACACTTTTAAGCTTAAATTTCAAAACTAACATTAACTACTGATTTTATCTGTTTTGATTTTATATACTGTTTTGTTTGTTTGTTAATTAGTTAGTTTGTTTGCTTGTTTTAATCAATTTTAAATCATGCTTTTTATCTGTTTTTGTTTCTAATGTCTCTGTAAAGCACTTTGAATCACCTTGTTGTTGAATTGTGCTATACAAATAAACTTGCCTTGCCTATCAGATCCTAATTCTTTTTGTCCTGCACAGGTGAGAGAATTATCCTGCAGACATAAATCTCCTGAAAAAAGTGATATCAATTCACAAATTGAACTGTGAGTAAAAACAAACAACCTGTGTTCGGGACTGTTTGAAGATTTTGGAGAGTCCTGGATTCTGCCTGGACTTTGTGGAAGCCTCGAGGAAACTGGACCATCACAGCTGTTTGTGAACTGTGTTTAATATGGACTGTAGACACATGCACTGTTGTCACTTGGTCCTGCGTTTGAGTCCTGCTTTTACATCGGTCACTTGGAAAGCTGATGACAGCGATGTAGTGAGTAGAAGAGGCTCTAGTGATAACACGAGCAGCTGAATTCTGGTCAGGAGAGGCAGACAGTATCTAGCGATGCTAACGAGCTCTAGATTTATTTTTGCAATACTTATATATAAAACTATGTTAGTTTGTCCAATTAATTTTAATCCTCTGAAAATATAAGAGTAGGTAATAAAAAAGGTGTAATTCTTAAACAGTTAATGCAGTGGTCTTGTTTAACCCTTTGATTAAGTCTGCACACATGGACCTGACAGTACAGAGTACATACTGGAGAGTAGCAAACCAGTACAATATGATAGAAGACCCAAACTTGAAGGCCATTAAATGTTCTGCATTTGTATATTGATGTTGTCCCAGTCCTGTTCTAGGACACACAGCTTGACAGCAAGCGTGAGCCCAACCCAGCAGACACAGAGGACGGCCCCCAGGTAAAGGCTGAGAGAACGAGAAACTGTTCTCAACCAAACATGATAAAAGAAACTAAAACAAAAACGAATCTGACAATGTTCAAACAATCAAACTGGTGGTAGAAACAAACGAAAATTAAACGTGAGCTAACATGATGATAGCTGTGGATGTAAGTCTGGTCTCAGCCCTGGAACAGAGCATCCAGCTCTATGACTTTACTCTTGATAACTGACATCATTGCTCACAGCTTCAGAAAGGCAACACACACAAGTCCGGATAATAAAGTTAGAATTTTATTTTATTAGCACTTATTATAGCGAAGACAAACGTGGGAGCATTTTGTCCGTGGATGTTTGTCTCTGGCAGAGTCTGAGCTGTGCACTCAGGTTTACTCGGTCAACAACATTCTGCCTCCTCAGCTTTTGTCAGGTTGCTCCATGTCATCTGCTCTGAAACTGAACGGTTTATCGTAGCCCATCAGATGATTGTAGTCGTGCGGGACGGGGAAAATGTCCGGGTTTACCAGGAACCCCACCTGTCCGGCGTAGAAAGTCGTGAACATCTTACTGACGGCCGGGATCCTCACCTGGCTCTGGTGGAACACGCTCTTTTTCTCGGTGAGGAACACGCTGTAGGTGACTGCTGTGTAGACATCTTTGTCTGGGTTGTGGTACAGGCGGATTATGTAACCCTTGGTGATGATGTGAAGAAGGATGGGGGTAAGGAAGGTAAAAACGCCAATGACTCCACAGAAAGCTGCCTGCAAGGCAAAACTCTGGACTCCGAGTCCAGTTTTCAGGAGTATTTGTGGCATGAGGAAGAGACTGGCTGCACTAGTGCTGTACGAGAACATCTTCACCCCTGCCAAAAAACAAGAGTCACACAACCCGTGTTACTTCCAACAACAGTCCACACGTCAATGTCTACGTAAAGCATGCCCCACTATCAGAGCCATGTTACATAGTTACTTTCACAATTCAGTTTTATTGTGAATTACTGTAAAGACCCTACAGAAGACAGACGGCAGACAGACAGCCCAATCTGGACAAGCATTCAGACACAGCGGGCAGAAAGAACTCCCTGATAGGAGTCTTGTTCAATGCGTCCCCTCTTTGTCAGCATCTGTGCCAACACTTCCAACACAACAAACAATAGTGCGTATGCACTGTGTATACAACAGAATCAAGGCGTGCTCAGCAAAGGTCCTGTAGGAGCTGACCAATCAGAGTAGAGTGGACTTTTTTGTAGGTGTCCACCTGGCTTGTTTCTTTTTTTAAAGAAAACATCTGTTGAATTTTTAAGATTTTAAAATAAATCTCAACAGCTCTTCACCAACAAACTCACAGGCATCCAGTTACTAACCAAAGTGTTTCAACAGCTTATATAACTCGACGTCATGGTTTCCTGGAGTAAATGAAGTCAGTCTTATTATCCTTTCTGACATTAGTCACAATGAGGAACATCCACACCAAGACTCAAACTTTGCCTAATGAGGGCTTGAAGTTTAACTGTGTTTGTTTTTGTCTACAGGCTTACAGTTATTGGACGCACTGTCACTGAGACCTGTGGTGAACAACAGCTGTTGTTGTTATGATATTTCACAACAAGATGCAAGTGACTGACCCCGAACAGCTAAACCCAGGCTGCCAGCATAAATGAGGTTTCCGTGCTCGGAGGGCGGTGCTGTGGAGATGACACGGGTGGACGGACCGTGGGACTGCATCTGGTCAAAAACAACAAAAGGAACAAAATGTGTTTGGCACTGGGAGACGACTTTACAACTACAATTCCTCCAAAAACGGGACGTCGTGCAAGATGTAAATAAAACCAGAATGCAATGTTTTGCAAAACTCATAGCCACATACCACATCCACAGTACATAAAATGTTTAAGATTAGAGAAATGTTTCATTTTATGAATAAAAAGTCATTTTGAATTTGAGGACAGTAACACATCTCAGAAAAGGACTCGGCCGGTCCCTTACACACAGGTCTGTCAGAACCATCTGAGCTCTTTGTCCAACTTTACTTCTGAGAAACTCATTTTATAGTTTCATTTTTTTTAAATATATATATGTACACTGCCAGTGAAAAGGTTGGACACACCTTCTCATTTAATGTTTTTCTTTATTTTTACAACTTTCTACATTGTAGATACAAACTGAAGACTTAAACATATTTAGAGTTACTTACCATTGTTTTCTTTGCTCCATAGTTCCATATATACTTACTTACTTCATATATTTGATGATTCCACCCTTTGCTTTGTTGACAGCGCTGCAAACCGTCGGCCTTCTCTTAGTGAGCTTCCTGACACAGTCACCTGAAATGGTTTCCCCTCACAGGTGTGCCTGTCAGGGTTCATCTGTGGACCCCAAACACACCTCCAGGCTGTGTCAGGGCTAACTGACCAAGAAGGAGAGTGATGCAGTGCTGCGCCTCCACAGTCACCTGACATAAACCCAGTGGAGATGGTTTGGGATGAGATGGAGCGCAGAGTGAAGGCAAAGGACCAACAAGTGCTCAGCATCTCTGAACTCCTTCAAGACTGTTGGAAACTGTTTCAGAGACGACCTCATGAAGCTCATGGAGATAATGCATATATATATATATACACACACACATGAAAATACACATAATATATCTTGCTTGATATATTTGATGTCTTCAGGTTGTATCTACAATGTACAAAGTAGTGAAAATAAAGAAAACCCATTAAATAGAAAGGTGTGTCCAAACATTTGACTGATCGTGTACACACACACACACACACACACTCTCCATTTAAACGTCTGATATATTTTCTATGTTGTACTGTCAATAAAACATTTATGACGTATAGAAACCGCCACTCGTCTTTCTGTCCATTTTTTTATTCGAGCCTGGATTATACTTGTGTGTAAATGTTTGCACTTCATTAAAGAGCCAAAACACATCAAAGTATTTTCTACAGGCGACGGTCAAATATGATGATCACTCTTCAAGAGTGGCTACATTTCACTGTGTGTTATACTTGTATACCTATGCATGTGACAAATAAAGAACCTTGAACTTGAAGAACAACACAACTCTGCAGTTCCAACCAACGAACGAAGGATCCTAATGTAACATATGTGTTAAATACTTGTGAATTTCACCCAACTAACATGTATCAGCTGAGTCTGTAAATGTGTAACGACGTGGTTACGGATACTCAGACATGTTCATGTCACCGTTTATCTATTTATTGATGAGTGGAGTATCCACGTGCTTTTGTCTGTTATGACCTCTGTAAATGTTCACGTCAGACAATCTGTCACATGCTTCTGTTACCATCCAGCTGACATTACCCTCCCTGGGACCGCCCACGTCACTGTTCGGCTCAGCTGACACATTTACGTCACTCACTCAAAATGACGCTTAAACTTTCAGAACAGCGGTGCGCATGTCACTGTAGAAACGCCGGTTAGCTGTTAGCTGGAGCAGTGCAGCATTGTTACTCATGACATCATCAGCGTAGCTTAAACGTATGCAGTAAAGCGTCGCGATGCTGACGCTCATGTGTACCTGACGGTTAAATACCTCGTTGAGAGCCAGGAGCGAGTGCCTGAGAGTTAGCTGCTTCCTCCTCACTGCGCTCACGCAGCACACGGAGAATGGCGCGCGATGCTGCGCGAAGTTAAACTGACCGTTACTGAAAATCCGGGGAAGAGCTCGAGACCGTAACCGCAGGAAACGCGCAGACAGCATCTTTGACGTTTTCTGTACTTTCTTTGTTATTACTGCTGAAAGCGGCTCTGACTCTCTGACCTACGAACTCCACACACGCTGCAAATCTCGCCTCCCGTTTCTTCTTCTTCTTTGTGTTTAACGGCGGTTGGCAACCAACGTAAAGGAGCATTACCGCCTCCTACTGTTCCGGAGTATGGGTCAGACAGTGAGTTTACAATTTGTATCAAAAAAACCCTACACTCTTTCATAAACACCTATATCCTTCAGAAACCCCACCAGTTCCCTCACCTGTGCCCTACTACATCTGGTACACTAGCTGCACAGGGGCTCAGAGGAAAGCACTCCAAGGGATCATTAACACCGCCCAAAAGATCACTGGCTGCCCTCTCCCCACACTGGAAGTTCTACACAATGCCCACTGTTTTAAAAAGGCCCAAAACATCATAAAAGACACCTCACATCCTGGCCACTCCCTGTTCGAACTGTTGCCCTCAGGCAGACGGTACAGAGCAATCAGAGCAAGGACTAATAGACTCAAACACAGCTGTTATCCAACTGCAATAACACATCTGAATACTACAAAAAAATGTCCATCACGCCACTCTTGTGTTAATCTATGCACGGTCTGAAGCATGTGTGTGGGAATGTATGTGAATGTTTTACTGTTACATCTTATTAGTATTTTAAGTATTCTATCTATTTTATTTATTGAATTTTATTGTTTTATTTATATTTTGATATTGCTAGGGATGATGCAATGATCGGGGACCATTCTTAATTTCGTTGTTCTCATGACAATGACAATAAAGTTTCTGATTCTGATTCTGAAGTAAACGGCCGTGAAATTGGACGGTCTAGCCTTCTGATTAGCGTCACCGCTGTCTCGGTGGAGTTTAATAAACTCGGCCGTCTGCTCCTTGCTATCTAAAATATAACCAGACACTGGTGTAAATTCTCGACTGTCTCATACTTCTGTTTAATCAGTTTTCTGTTTGACGTTTAGTCAGCTGTGTAAAAACCGAGGAACCCACCCGGGGGATTAATAAAGTTTTATTTTATCTAATCTAATCTAATAACTTTAATCTCAGCCAAACCGATTTACTCACGAACAAACAAAACACTGAAAAAGCCCAACAATAACATCTGTAGGTTGTCTAAGTCAGCGGTCCCCAACCCCCGGGCCTCGGACCGGTACCGGTCCGTGAGTCGTTTGGTACTGGGCCGCGAGAGTTGAGGCTCAGGTGTGAAATGTGTGGTTTTCAGGGTTTTTATCGGTTTTCAGCGTTATTTTGTTATCGTTTTTATCGTTTACTCGGTTTTCCTGGGTCTTTTCACGTGTGTTATGAACAGTGTTGGGTAAGTTACTTTAAATTAGTAACTTAGTTACATTACTAGTTATTTCCATCAAAAGTAACTCAGTTACTTCAAGTTACTCGATACTTTCAAAGTAACTAGTTACTAGGGAAAGTAACTTTGGTTTTACTCAGACTTCTCTTGTTAATGTGTTGCTAACTGGATACCCAGCAAGACTGCCAGTCTTCTAGCTTGCTTACTTGCCACAAGTGCACTGTGCCACCTACCAAAGGAAAAGATAATGTGCACATTTCCACGAGAGAAATCCCACGCCTGGACCGTCGTTGACTGCTGCCATGATTCTAGCCTACGTCACAGCGTCATGTGTGCTTTTTACATCCAACACAAAAACTGCAGTCGTGGTGCTTTCGATTGTACTCAGAACTCGGAAATTCTGCCTTCTGAATAGGAAGATGTAGGTAACAGCAGACTGCAGATGAGCTGCATACAGAGCTGGACTGGGACAAAACCACCACATATCCAGCTTTACAGCTGTGGCTCCAGCAGACATCAGCTGATACTGGAAAGTAATATTAAATAAATTCTAACAACAGCTGATCAAGCTTAAACGTGCTGCTGTTGTTTAACGTGACATCTGCTGGTTTCATCTTTCTGGCGCAAAGCGGACAATAAATAAACAAGAGAGAAAAGCCGATCAGCTGATCACTGATCAGTTTCATGATTACAGTAGCAACAGGAGAGGGAGGGGAGAGAATGAGAGAAGAAGAGGCAGCTGTGCAGCAAAGACACAGAATAACTCCAGCTTTGTGTCTTTTCCCTTCTAGCTGAAGTCCGGGACAAACTGTGTTTCTTTTCACCTCAATACGAAACGCGTAATATTTTCTCTGCATATGAGACGATTCCGTTCTTTAGGGAACGGTTGGCAACTCTAATCATTAACCTTATGAACAAAATAAAGTTCAACATCAGTAACATAGCACCCACCCAGCTGTATGGAAACTCCGTCATGCTAGCTAGCACGCAGTACGAAAAAGTCAGCACAACGAAAATAAACTCCACCTAAACTTGGTTTATATCTGACCCAGAGAGACTGCAGGTCATAACTTCTTACCTGAAGTTCAGTTCACCTGACACTCTCGGACGGGCGGCCGCTTCCGGTCTCTTCTCCTGCCTCCCCTTTCCCTCATCCACCTGCTTGCCTCCACCACTTGCTAATGTTACTGAATCTGTGGAAGCTCTGCGATAGCCACCACACGAAGTAACGAGTAACGAGCCTATCTAAATCCCAGTAACGACTAACACGTTCCCGGTTTTGGCATAATAACTAGTTACCGTGCTCGTTACCACAATAATAACGTAGTTACTGTAACGCATTACTTAATAACGCATTAGTCCCAACACTGGTTATGAATAAATTTTCTTTTTTTCGGTACCGGTACTAGTTTTATTTTGTTGTATTTATCCGCGACACCTTAAAGGCCGGTTCATGAAAATATTGTCGGGCATAAACTGGTCCGTGGCGCAAAAAAGGTTGGGGACTGCTGGTCTAAGTGACTTATATATTACGTTTAACCCGAGCAGCGAAACTCCGCGGTGATCTGAAAATGATGTGCCGGGAGTTGTGCCGTTCTCGGCCGCATCAGTGACCCTCGAGCTCCCGGCTAGCTGTCGAGCTGGTGGGTAGCAGACGTCTACGAAAACATCGAAGCACTTTAGCAAATATGCGATATCTTGATAAACCGAGCAGATATTTGATGTTTACACAGCTACTTCCTCGCCTGAAAATATGTTAAAAGTTTATTTTGTGACCCAGAAAGATTAGTATGAGTAATTTTAAAACTTAGTAGCGGCCGCCATTGTTGGAAACTGGAGTTTGGCTGGGCCGCGCTATGAATTCTGGGATATGGTGGGCCACGAAGGACACACCCGACCCATCTTTCAAATTCGGGGAAAAGGAGGACGCATTTGTCGGCTGCATTCGGAGGAGTCTACGAATTTGGACAGCCTTCGGCGCGTCGCTGTGACGTAATCGGTCTACAAATGCGGCCTCAGGAGGAAGCAGCCCATGAATTTGGACACGACCATGGCTGTATCCCAATTCAGGGTCTGCAGCCTTAAAGTACGCAGCCTCAACGATCCTCTAGGGCCGCGTACTCAAAGACCGCTAAGGCCGGAAGTGCGAGGCTTGTGAAATGGGACGGTCTAGCCTCCGTTGCGCTGCCCAGGTTGCCTAGCAACCATGATACTAACAGCTGGAAACGTGTCTTACAGCTTTGTTTGACAGAAATGAAGGAGAAAATCTTTTGTTCATTTGTTTGTTTGTTTCTACATGAGCTTTGATCATTCTCTGTAAGATTAAGCTCAGCTATTGAACGGCGTATATTTTAAAGTAAAGGCTTTAAAACCAAGTTAGTACAAACGTCACTAATGTCACATGACTTTGCCGACATGTGGCCAACAGGAATGTTTAATGTTCTTCGTTATTAAACATTTGCACTTAAAAAAGTGACATAATATTCAGTACTTACTTAAAGTTTACTCTTCGGGCGCCCCTCATCCGCCGTTTTTTTTTTCGGCAAAATTATCCACACCCACCGCCACGCTATGCATTCTGGGATATGTTGGGCCACGAAGTCTACACCGCCACAGCCTTAAAATTCAGGGAAATGAAGGACGCATTTGAGGGCCGCATTTCGAGCAGCCTTTGAATTGGGACAGCCTTCGTCGCGTCGCTGTGATGTAATCGGCCTTAAAATGCGGCCTTTAAGGCTGCAGACCCTGAATTGGGATACAGTCTATGTCTCCTTCTTTGTGGTTATCACAGTAAACACAGAAGCCTTTTCTCGATATATTTTCTTTCATAAATTGGTTTGTTGTTCAAATACAGATTTACTAACAAACTGAAGCAGCTTCATGTGTGTTAACACAACACTTCATCACATTCACAGCTTGTTGTCTAACATTCTCAAACTTTTCTCAAAGATGCTCTCAGATGTAATTAGCAGTTCTCAATATGCTGATTTGGGTTCAAGTGGTCCCCTTTCTTATAAGTTTGATACTAATTACTAACATGTGAAAGTGATACATAGCAAGAAGAATGGTTAATTGATTCAGGAGCATCAAAACATATGACACGGAATAAAGAAGCTCTACAAAACTACCAAGAGTTTTCAGAACCACGAACAGTGAAACTCGGTGATGGCAGAGTAGTTGAGGCTTTAGGTCTGGGCAACATAACAATGAAAATGTCATTCAGAGTTAGTGATGGAAAAGATGTCACAATGTATGATGTGCTGTATGTTCCCAAATTATCAATGAACCTTTTCTCAGTGGGAGCTGCTGCCAAGAAGGGAAACAGTGAAGTTCAAAAGGACTCATTGCTACATAAGAGGAAAGAATGGAGCTCTCCATGGAATGGGAACACAAAGATCTGACGGTTTGTATCAGCTGGATATCGAGGGAAACTGCACAACTTGTCATGGAGCGTCAACTGCATCAGTTCCAGCAAGTATGTGGCATCAGCGCCTAGATCACACTACAAATCTGAAAAAACTCAAAAACTTGGTAAAAGGAGTTAGCTTTGCAAAACAAGAGGAGGACATTTTTTGTGAAGCTTGTGTTGAGGGCAAATTATCAAGAAAGCCTTATAAATCAGTGGGAGAAATATGATCGAAACGCAAGTTGCAATTAGTGCATAGTGACGTTTGTGGTCCGTCACTACACCGTTAAAAAAAAAATCCTAGAAAAACAGTAATATTCCGGCAGCCGGGGCACCAAAATAATACCAGAAAACAACAGAAAATAACTTTCTCACAAAACTACGGTTATTTTGAGTAATGACAATACAGTTTGTTGCCCTAATTTTACATGGGATTTTGCCTTTTTCAAGTGCTTTTAAACATTAAATTAGGAACATGTTAATGTGATTAAACAATGAAATTACCTATAAACAAGGTCAATGAATGCGGCAATATGAATAATAATACTTGAATGTACAGAAATATACAGTTAACAGTTGGTTTAAATAATAATAATGGATTACATTTATATAGCGCTTTTCAGGACCCTCAAAGCGCTTTACAATTCCACTATTCATTCACTCTCACATTCACACACTGGTGGAGGCAGCTACAGTTGTAGCCACAGCTGCCCTGGGGCAGACTGACAGAAGCAAGGCTGCCATATCACGCCATCGGCCCCTCTGGCCAACACCAGTAGGTGAAGTGTCTTGCCCAAGGACACAACGACCGAGACTGTCCGAGCCGGGGCTCAAGCGTGAGAAGAGGTCTCTTTTTTTCCTCTTGTACTTTTTCCCATTGTTGTGTAATTTTTCAGTGTTTTCTCTGCAACGCTGCCGATCTCCGACTGTATTCCCATGTGATGTCTTTGTTGTGTGTGTAAGTCGGGGGGGGGGGGTCCTATTCCTCTGCGGGGCAACCTGCATATGGCCAATCAATCAATCAATCAATCAATCAATCAATCAATCAATCAATGTAAAAAAAGTTTATGAGAATCATTTTATATATTTTTCCATTGCATTACATTTGAATTTAACAGTTCAATCTTTCAAATAACGAACAAATATTTGTGCAATTATGATACATTTGTGAATGTACAAATGCATTTAAAAAACAAGAAAATTATGTTTTATTACATTTACAGAGATTTTACGTTAATTTACACTTGAAATGTAAAATCACAGTCTATTTATGTAAATTTAATGATATTCTAGAAAAACAGTACAAAACTGTAAAATACACAGTAAAATACTTTTATATTGCAATTTTTTTGTACAGTGTAGGAGGAAAAAAGTACTTTGTAACTTTCATTATTGACTACTCCAGATGTTGTAAAGTCTATTTCATAAGAGAAAAAACGGAAGTCCTGAGCAAGTTCAAAGAGTTTGAAAGAACCTTCTCAAATGAATGTGGGCAGGAAGTAATAAGACTCAGAACTGACAATGGTGGGGAATACACATCTAAAGAGTTTCAAGAATATTAGAAAGCTCAAGGCATCCACCATGAAATGACTGAAATGACACCACAGCAAAACGGTGTTGCAGAGAGAAAAAACAGAACTCTAGTGCAATCAGCTAGAAGCATGCTATCACATGCAAAGTTGCCAAACACATTCTGGGCAGAAGCTGTTGCTACTGCAGCTTACATACAGAATAGGCTCCCAACATCTGCTTTAAAGAACGAAACACCCTATCAGAGATGGTATGGAAAAAAACCAGACATTAGCCATATGAAAGTATTTGGATGTGTTGCTTATGCTCATGTTCCAGACACAGAGAGAAAGAAGCTGGACAAAAAGGCAGTGAAAGTTCCTGGGATAAGATAAGATAAGATAAGATAAGATAAGATAAGATAACCTTTATTAGTCCCACACGTGGGAAATTTGTTTTGTCACAGCAGGAGTGGACAGTGCAAAAGTTATGAGATATGCAACCAATGCAAAAGGCCACCGACTGGGATGAGGAGAAAAGAAAAATACTGATTCGACGAGATGTGGTCTTCAATGAAACAGATTCTCAATACAAACAAAGTGAAAATGATCTCTGTTTGGGGAATGAGGTGACACTACACACGGGTGAAAGACAAACAAGTACTGAGGAGACTGTCACCAGTGAAGCTGCAAAAGGAGATCAGCGGATCAGAAGACCACCAAACAGATATGGATTTGAGGAGTTTGCTGACGTAGTTACAGTTGATCATTATGCAAACATCTGTTGTGTCACAGAACCAAATACACTGGAAGAGGCTATGTCAAGTCCAAATGCAAAGGAGTGGAAAGAAGCAGCTGGTTTGCAATATGAGTCACTGCTGGAAAATGCCACATGGGATTTAGTGGATCTACCAAAGGATCGCAAAGCAGTTGGATCAAAATGGGTCTTTAAAGTTAAGCATCACAGTGATGGACAAGTGGAAAGATACAAGTGCAGACTTGTTGCCAAAGGCTATTCACAGATTTATGGTGCAGACTATGATGAAACATTCTCTCCAGTCGTACGATTTGGTTCAATTCGTACACTGTTATCATTTGCTGTGCAAAACAATCTAAATGTGCATCAAATGGATGTTGTGACTGCATTCTTGAATGGACACCTGGAAGAGGAAATCTACATGGAGCAGCCAGAGGGTTACATCAAACCTGGGCAGGAACATCTAGTGTGCAAACTAAACAAGTCAATATATGGACTGAAGCAGTCTCCACGTTGCTGGAGCAAAGCTTTTACAGAGTTCATGAAAAGCATTGGTTTTACACAGAGTACTTCAGATCAGTGTGTGTTTGTTAGAACAGGTCAGGAGTTGGAAATATTGGCTGTGTATGTTGATGATCTGAGTTTGATTACAGAATCAGCAGAGAGCATGAAGACCTTAAAGGACACTCTGAAGAAACACTACAAAATGAAGGACATGGGTGAGCTATCCTACATTCTGGGCATCTCAGTGGTCCAAGACAAGGACAAAAACCATGTTGCGCTTCATCAGAGACAGTATATTGAAGACATACTACAAACGTATGGAATGGACAGTGCCAATCCAGTAGCAGCTCCAGCTGACACAAATGTCAAATTAAGAAAGAGTGATGATGTCATTCAACCTGTAAACCCAAGCATGTATCAGTACATGGTTGGACGTTTATTGTATGCAGCCATGGCCACATGACCCGATATTGCACAAGCAGTGAGTGTGGTGTCAAGGTTCAATGCAAACCCAAACACTACACACCTGACAGCTGTGAAAAGAATCCTGAGATATTTGAAAGGAACTCTAAACCTGGGACTCAAATATCAAAGAACAGAAACAGGAACCTTGGTTGGGTATTCAGATGCTGATTGGGCAGGTGATCAGGACGATCGATGTTCTACAACTGGAAACATCTTTCTACTTGCAGGAGGTGCGGTCAGTTGGCTTAGCAAGAAACAAGCAACAGTTGCACTTTCAACTGCAGAGGCTGAGTATATTGCTTTGAGCCAAGCTGCACAAGAAGGAGTTTGGTTAAGACGACTACTAACTGAGCCTGGAATGGAGACCACAGCAACAGTGATCCTGGAGGACAATCAAGGAGCAATTGCAATCGCAGAAAATCCAGTTGATCATGCAAGAATAAAGCACATAGACATTCGTTACCACTACTTTCGTGAATGTGTGCAAAATGGACAAATCCAGCTGAAGTATTGCTGTACAGAAAACATGAAGGCTGACATCTTAACCAAACCACTGTCTAGACAAAAGTTTGAGTATCTCAGAGAGAAGATTGGACTGTGTTCAGTTTAAAAAGGGCTATCATATGCTTAACATGCCTATATTATGCTTATGTTAAGATGTCAAGCATATCTACACCGCATTCATTACTCCAAGGCAAGACTGGCCAAAATATTTCAAAACATAGATGCAAGCTGTGAGAGATGTAGAGATCCCTCTGCAGATTTAACACATATGTTTTGGTCATGTCCAACTTTAAAAGCCTACTGGTCAACAATTTTCAAAACATTGTCTGAAGCATTGAATGTTGAGCTTCAACCCAATGCAGCTATGGGTATATTTAGTGTCACAGATAGACGACATAGAACATTAAGGAAGAGTCATAAAAACATAATCGCTTTCACTACACTGCTTGCACTCAAGAAGGATATTATTGCATTGGAAGTCAAAAAAGCCACCCAAAGTGGCTTTGTTGTTTAGTGACCTGACACAATTTATACAGTTGGAAAAGATAAAGTACGCTCTCAAGGGGTCGAAGGAGAGATTCTTTGCCGTTTGGGATACATTGCTAAAACATTTAGAGAAAATTAAAACCATACCCACCTGATAGACGCTTGACAGCTGCTGTACATCCTTTTTCTGTATGATTGTGATTAATTTTGTGCAAATTATTGCCCTTTAAGTGCACATCTTCAAATATGGTGAATTTCCTTGTACGTCATTTAAATTCTGGATCGGCGTCCAACATGTTCTTGGGGTGGGGTAAATATATAAAAAGGAGCATTGTGGCCTTGCTACATGTATATCTTTGTACTACCATTGTTGATGCTCAATAAAAAAATGTCAGGCATATTGTAATGCAGAATAATAGTTTTGTCTAAGATGGACACAGTACATTTTTTTTCTTTTGTGTGAGTTCAAAACAAAAGAGAAAATGTTTTATTTTCTAGTAACACTGTGATATAGGTGCATATTTTTTTGGGGAAAGAAATAAACAATGCCAGTGAAGTAAGTGAACTCCATGGTAAAATTAAGTGGGAGTGTTGTAATAGTAATTTTACAATGTATGTTGAAGGGATATTACTGCCCTCTGTTGGTGTGTCTGTGCATTACATGCAATAAAAGGTGTTCGTTAAAAACATCAAACGCAACCATCGTCGGCCTGATCACTGCTGGAGAGGAGACGGCTTACAGGGAAGAGATGGCTCAGCTGGTGTCCTGGAGCCTGGAAAATAATCTCTCCTTAAATGCTGAGAGGACTAAGGAGATGATTATTGACACAAGAATGAGGAAAGACCAGCACGCCCCACTATGCATTAACGGGACTCAGGTGGGTGAAGACATTCAAACTCCTCGGCACCCACATCAGTGAGGATTTCACCTGGACTCATAACACACGGTAGATCATCAAATAGGCTCAACAACGACTCTTCTTCCTAAGGAAGCTGAGAAAATTTGGACTCACCTCAAAACTTCTCAGTAACTTTTACAGATGCACAGTGGAGAGTATCCTGACAAACTCCATCATAGTGTGGTACAGGAACAGCATCACTCAGGACAGGAAGGCTCTCTTAGCATGTTGGCAAAACTCATCTGTGGAGTACCACTCCCACCACTACAGGACATTTACAACACTCCTACCATCTAGCAGACGCTACAGGAGTGTGAAAGCAAGGACAACCAGACTAAAAAACAGTTTCTATCCACAGGCCATCAGGCTACTGAATCACTGACTATGTCGAACTGTTTATCCATAACTGTAAATTTGCACTTTTGTACACTTATACACAGCATAATACAACTGTAATTACCCCTAACCTGTAAATTTGCAATTCTGTACATATCTCTACATATACACTGTTGGGATTAAGTAATTTGCAGTGCCTCAATAATGCTATACTTTTTATTAATAAGTGTTATAAAGTTATATAGTGTAGTATTAAGTGGACACAGCCCTGAAAAATAAAGGTATGAGACCATGTGTCGCTCACGCTTTCCTGGGAAAATGTACATAAGAGGGGAGCATCTCTAGTGGAAAGTTACTGAGACACTGTTGTTCAGACTAGAATGAGAGAGCTTCTGTAATAAAACTGCTAAGTGCGCGTCACCATTTTGAGATCCGCGGCAACGTGTCATGCAGGACGCATCTCCCTCCTAGAAGTAATGTGAAAGAGAAATAAAGTGTTAAATGGTCTAGTGAGCAGTGTTTTGTCTTTCATCGGATGCCTCTGAGGAATCAAAAGAACTCGGTGAAGTGTTGATATTTAACAACACCTTAATATTGCATACTCTGTATAAATTATCACTGTGACATTGTTGCAGCCATTGCTGGACTGGTCATCGGGCATACCGGGCATTTATCAAGGAAGGTTTTGAGGAAATTGGGCCTTGCATCTTATTTTTAATGGATTTATCATTGTTAGTGGGCTGTGTCCCGACTGCTTTTAAACATGCGGTAGTGCACCCTGTTCTTAAAAAAAGTAATTTTGATCAGAAAGACTCTGCCAATTATAGGCCAATCTCGAAGCTTCCGTTTTTATCACAATTTTAGAGAAAGCCGTCTTTCTCCAAATACAGGCTTGCTTAGTTGCAAATAATATTACTGACAAATACCAGTCTGGCTTTAAGCCACACCATAGCACTGAAACGGCCCTGCTAAGAGTCTATAATGATCTTCTTGTATTTGCTGACTCTGGTTGCCCTGCCGTTTTAGTTTTATTGGATCTGTCTTCAGCCTTTGACATGGTTGATCATAATATACTCTTGAGGAGGCTAGAGCACATTGTAGGCATCACGCGTTCTGCCCTTAACTGGTTTAATTCTTACCTCACAGATAGATCCTTCTCTGTTGTGATGGGAGGATACTCTTCCTCTGTTGCCCCTCTCTGTTGTGGTGTGCCCCAGGGGTCTGTATTGGGTCCTTTATTATTCTCTTTGTATATGCTACCCTTGGGCTCCATATTTGAAAAATACAATATTTCTTATCACTTTTTACCAGTGTTGGTCAAGTTACTTGAAAAAAGTAATCAGTAATTAATTACTGATTACTTCCCCAAAAAAGTAATCCCTTTACTTTACTGATTACTTATTTTCAAAAGTAATTAATTACTTAGTTACTTTTTAAAAACACGATTTACAACCTGAAGAGGTGATAAAGTGATAGATCTTTCAGCCCAATTCTACTTTTTCTACATAATCCATCATACAAAATGTAATCAAATGGAAAAGTCTCTTTTTAAAACTTGTTTTATTAGTTTTAATCTTTTAACTTTATGCATCAAGCAAAGATTTAATTATCTGCAACATTCTCTGACTGGAAGAAATTAGTTTAACATTTAAACCTATTTTCTGCACATTCCAGCACATAAAATAAAATATTTTTTGTGTTTACACTCAGTCTTTCAAATAGATGCAAGTAAAACACAGCAGAAAATAAATAACATCAAAGACTCAGCGGTCCTGTTGCTCTATTTTCACCTGTAAAGCAGGAGTGGGGCAGGCGGAGGTTTACCCTGGTGCAGGTGTGCCGCGGTCAGTGGAAGGATACGGCAGTTTCTCTGTGAGTTTCCCATTACGTCGTAGCTACTCGGTGCTTGTTGGAAGTTTAGGGGTTTTTTCGCTGTAAAAAGAAGTTTTCTTCCCACGCACAGCGGACACTAATGTTTTTGTCACTTTTTATGGAATCAAACTCAAAGTAAGGTCAGTACTTCCACGCTTTAAACGCTGCACGCTCATACTCTCTCTGCACTCGATATGTGATCCATTGTTGATCTGCACACAGCTGTTGTCACTAACGTCGCACTCGCTTACGTCACTGTCATGAGACACTCTGGCAAAAAAAAAAAATCACGGTTTTAGTAACGCAGTAACGCAGCGTTCCTACGGAAAAGTAACGGTAATCTAATTACCGTTTTTGCAATAGTAATCCCTTACTTTACTCGTTACTTGAAAAAAGTAATCAGATTACGCGTTACAAGTAACGCGTTACTGCCCATCTCTGCTTTTTACACTGATGACATTCAAATCTATTGTCAACTGACTGATGATTTGGCAGCATCACTGACCTCCCTGAACGATTGCCTGAGAGAGGTTAAAGATTGGCTGCCAGAAAATTCTCTCGTTTTAAATGAGAAAAAAACTGAAGTTATGGTGTTCGACAGCCATGTTCCTCGAGACCAGCTTGTTGCCCTGCTGGGGCCCCTTGCTAACTCTCTCCCTGATTCTATGCGTAACCTGGGTGTCTGTTTGGATAGCTCCTTTAAGCTCGATAAGCAAGTATCATCTGTAGTTAAATCTGGTTTTTTTTTCAACTTCAAATTTCTAAAGCTAAGCATTATATACCACACAGGGACCTGGAAAAACATATCCATGCTTTTGTGACCTCCAGGTTAGATTATTGTAATTCTCTCTACTGTGGTCTCCAAGCCTTCTCTCTTCGAAGGCTGCAACTCGTTCAGAATGCTGCGGCTCGCCTTCTTACTGGAGCTAGGAAATTTGACCCTATTACTCCGGCTCTTGTTGATCTACATTGGTTACCAATCAAATATCGCATTGAGTTTAAAATCTCACTGACCTCCTCAATTTGTACACTCCTTGTTGCGCATTAAGATCATCAGGTGAATTACTCCTGGCCCAACCTAAGTTTAGACTGAACACCAGAGGCTATCGTGCCTTTGCTTCAGCTGCACCCAAGCTTTGGTACAGCCTCCCTGCTTCGATTCGAGCCTCGGACTCTATCTAGTCCTTTAAATCAAGATTGAAAGCATATCTATTTGACTTGGCTTTCCTGACTAGTTAATACCCTTTTAAATCTTTTAAATTTTAAACTTCTAAATCTTTTATTAAATTTATTATTTTATTATTAATTTTACTGCTGTTTTTGTCTTCTTAGCGGATTTTGTATTTATCTAACTCTCCTGGTCTGTTAGTGCCTCTATCCTGTCTGTGCTAGTGCCCGATTTGTACCCTGTTATTGACTTATGGTGACTCTCCATATTACTGTGAAGCACTTTGGTGTGCCTTCGGGTTTTTAAATGTGCTATATAAATAAAACTGTATTGTATTGTTTTTGCCGACGTGATTTTTCATTTTTATGGGCCGATGATTTGTTTTTGTTTGTTTGTTTGTTGTTTTGGGTTTTTTTTTATAACAGTATAAACAATGAAAGGTGGTGGATTGGCCAGATGCTGGCAGATGTGTAAAAATAACTCAGTTATTTGGAGCTTCCACAGAGGCAACAGGTGGATGAGAGAAAGGGGAGGCAGGAGGAGGAGAGACCCGAGGCGCCCACCAGTCCGAGTGTCAGGTGAACTGAGCTTCAGGTAAGAAGTTATGACCTGCAGTCTATCTGGGTCAGATATAAACCAAGTTTAGTTTATTTTCATAGTGCTCACTTTTTACCCTCAGTTACAATAACTCGTACTGCTACTAGCTAGCGAGACAGAGTTTCTATACAGCTGGGTGGTGCTATGATGTTACTGATGGTGAACATTATTTTATTCATAAGGTTAGTTAGTAGAGTTGCCAAATGTTCCGTAAAAAATGGAATCGTCTCGTATTCAGAGAAAATATTACGCGTTTCGTTTTGAGCTGAAAAAGACACAAAGCTGGATTTGTTCTGTCATTATGCTGCACAGCTGCCTCTTCTTCTCTCATTCTCTCTCCCTCCCTCTCCTGTTGCTACTTTAATCATGAAACTGATCGATGATCAGCTGATCGGCTTTTCTCTCTTGTTTATTTATCGCCCATTTTGTGCCAGAAAGAGGAAACCAGCGGATGTCGCGCTAAACAACAGCAGCACGTTTAAGCTTGATCAGCTGTTAGAATGTATTTAATATTAATTTCTAGTATCAGCTGATGTTTGCTGGAGCCACAGTGGTGAGAGGGAAACATGAAGATGAAACCAGGAGATGTCCTTACTGAATCATCAGAGCTGTGATGGAGAAACAGGTTTACCTTTTAGGTGACATGGATGAGTTGAAGTTATGAACTGTTTCTGAGAGACAAATAACACCAGGATCCTTTTCTAAGTAGCTGACAGGGGCGGGTCTAGCAAAGTGTTGCCAGGGGGGCAGGTAGGGCATTAACAGGGAAAGGGGGGCACAAAGTAATACCTTTCTTTCTTATTCTCATTTAAAATGTCTCACTTTTAATAAATAATTATCTGAATCTTACAACCAAAGTTTTTCTCTGATGTAAAATTTATAGAAATCATACATAGACCAACAAGACTGTACATCACTGTCACAACAGCGTCTTTTTTCATTCAAGGCTTTATGGCTTTTCCTATAATACCTCGTCAAAATGCCCGGGCCGATTTTTGTGTCCCAGTCCAGCCCTGCGCACGACATGCAGTGAATTAATCTGAGAAGGTGCATTAAAAAATAAATGGCCGGGCCAGCGGTGCACATCGCAAATTAGCTTGCATAGACACATTAGTTGTTCCTCTTCTTAATGACAGTATCTTAACTAACAACCCCAACTACCAGATTCAACTTGTAATTGGCTAAAAATAACTTCGCCTACCGGTGAGAGGGACGTTGCTAGCTGGCAGTTTTTTCAAGCGATGTTAAAATTTTCACATTCCAACACTTCAAATGCTTCAGGAGCATCCATCAGCATGCCATCAGTTAACCCTTCGCATGCCACAGCTGGCACGCGTGCCCAGTCCTGTCCTGGACCATGGTGCTGACACTCACCAGTCCCCGGCCCCCTTCCTTCCGCTTAGCGTACAGCCTCAGGGTGCTGGACTTGGGGTGAAACCCTCCATGCATGGTTAGGAGTTTCCTGGTCTTGATGTCAGCAGCTTTTATCTCTTCCTTTGGCCAACTTATTATCCCAGCAGGGCACCTGATCACGGGCAGGGCGTAGGTGTTGATGGCCCGGATCTTGTTCTTACCGTTCAGCTGACTCCTCAGGACTTGCCTGACCCTCTGCAGGTACTTGGTGGTTGCAGCTTTTCTAGCGGCCTCTTCATGGTTCCTACTCACCTGCGGGATCCCCAGGTACTTGTAACTGTCCTCTATGTCTGCAATGTTGCCTTCTGGTAGTTCAATCCCCTCAGTTCTGACTACCTTCCCTCTCTTTGTTACCATCCGACTACACTTCTCCAGTCCGAACCACATTCCAATGTCATTGCTGTATATACTGATGGTGTGGATCAGTGAATCGATGTCTCGTTCACTCTTGGCATACAGCTTGATGTCATCCATGTACAGGAGGTGTCTGACAACTGTTTCATTCCATAGTCGGTACCCGTAACCAGTCTTGTTAATGATCTCACTGAGGGGGTTCAGGCCTATGCAGAACAGCAGTGGGGACATTGCATGTCCTTGGTAGATCCTGCACTTGATGGTGACTTGTGCTATGGGTCTTGAAGATTCCATAGGTCCCTCATCCTATTAATGACTGTGCCACATTGCAACAACAATGTTGCAAATTCTGTTTATTCAAAGTGTCTTTACTGCCTTCTTCTTAAATGAGAAAAAACATCTGCTGTTACAGATGAGAAAGCACTTGTTTTAACCAACACCTCGCACAATGTCAAGACATCTTACGATTGCTCACTTTGAGACCAAGAGTTTAATGAAATGAACCAAATTTATTCTATAATACTGTCTGGAACGTAACCTTTCAGAAGGTGAGTCGTGATATTAAAAAGTCCCTGCATGTTATAAATGAACTGTTCCTCATTTTAAAAAGAATTTGAATGTCCCTGTCTGGGACCCATTGAAGACTAATTGCTTGCAGCTTCAAAATGTAGTATGTTCTTATTTATAGTATGATATCGTATAATATAGTATGTTATTCTTACATAATTTCTTTATGAATATTTATTGTTAGAATACATATTTTGGATCACAAAAACAAGTACTGAACACTTACTATATCATCATTTAGTTATGATGATGCTCATTGCTACAATAGTCATTTTCATATACATTTCCTAAACATCATTTTGAATTCGTATTGGAAAGACTCATTTTGGAAAGCCTTGTAAAAAAAGCAAAAAACCATTTGTACTTCACTTATATAGCACGCTTGACAATACTACAGATAATGTTTACACATCTTCAGTAAGCTAGCCTCACACTGAAACACAGTTTATATAATTGAACAGATACAAAATGAAACAGGTTCTAAAACATTAAAGTCTAGTTATCAGGGAGAAGTCTATGGTTTCTTTGCATCATAATTCAAACATTACTGAGGTAGAAAGAAAATTACCAGATTTAGACAGTTACATCTCTGACATGTATTGACAAAAAATACACTTCTGGAATTTTGTACATGCCATTTTTCAATAAAAATAACATTTAAAAAGTTTGTTTTGCTCTCATAAAGAAAACAAATCCTAAATGTCATGCAGTCATGCAGATGCATGCCATAAGCTGAAGAACTCTCACTCTTTTCTCAATTTTATTATACAGCCAAATTTCCATCATTACTGAAAATTTTTTAAAAAAAATTGGGGGTCATTAACTACAGGACTTACATTGCCGGTAACCTGGTAATAGATTATAGTAGCGAAAACAAGCCCAAGGTTTAAATCGTTGAATCTAGGACAACATTTTAAGTTAAAGTTTAGACCTGTTAACACACACACACACACACACACACACACACACACACACACACACACACACACACAAGCTTCTTTATATTTTGTTTACAAGTAAGGCAAAATCAAAGTCTTTAGGAAAAGTCCTCCAGGCTGATTGAACAGCTTTAAAAAGCTTTTGTTTTGATGTTGGCTGCCTTTTGTTTCATTTGCTGTCAACACAATCCCTGGATTCTGGGATTGTGCTCCACTGTGTGCTAACCAGGTATGGTTTTATTGGTTTATTCACTGGTTTGGAATCACCGAGCCTCATTTACAAACAGTGCAAATGCACAATTTTTTACAGGAAAATCTGTGATTTATCAGTATTTTCATAACTGAATTTCTTTGTATTTTGCAAACAAATGTTGTAACCCCTCTGACAATGGATAACAAACAAATCACAGCCTGGCTGCAGTAGGAATTTGAATTTGCTACAAAAAACAATACCCCCCCCCCCCCCCCCCCCAATTATTATAGCCTTATTTACAGTTTTCCAAATGATCATATACCACAAAATAAATAGCACAGGTAAAGAAAACAAAAACACTAAATGAAAACAGTGTATTCAGCACATGTATAAACTGACAGCTTAGAGTACTCAGCCTTCTTGGAGTACCTGGGTGTGGTGCTTGAGGGTCGTCCTACTGCGAGACTGCAATGCTCATGTGAGCAACGAAAGTGAGACCTGGAGGGGCGTGACTGGGAGGAATGGCCTGCCAGATCTGAACCTGAGCGGTGTTCAATTCAATTAAATTCAATTTTATTTATACAGCGCCATAACACAACAGTCACCTCAAAGTGTTTCATATTCCAAGGTAGACCCTACAATAAGTGTTGTGTTGACTTCTGTGCAAATAACAATTTGTCCATTACAAACACAATGTTTGAACATAAGGACAGACTGTGGCACCAGGACACCCTAGGCCGCAGGTCGATGATTGACTTTGTAATCCTATCATCAGGGTGGCTGTAGCTCAGGCAGTAGAGCAGGTCATCTACTGATCGGAAGGTTGGTGGTTTGATTCCTGGCTGCCAAATATCCTTGGGCAAGATACTAACCTTCATACGCCGATGGATTCATCAGTGTATGAAGGTGTGTGTGAATGTTAGTTAGAAAGCACTTACGTAGAAAATGTGTTTGTGTGAATGCTTTACAAGTTGTGTAAAGCGCTTTGAGTCCACGGAAGAGTAGAAAAGCGCTATATAAGAACCAGCCCATTTACCATCTTTGGCTATATGTTCTGGACACTCAGGTGAAGAGAGGCGCTGATCACCACCTGGTGAGTTGGATCAAGTGGTGGAGGAGATCTGTGGGGCACATGAATATATAGTGATGTTGTGCTGGGAATGCCACATCTTCAACTCCCACATTGGGCAGAACTTTGACAGCATTCCAAAGGATGCTGGGGAGAAGAAGGAGGAGTCCTATTGGGATTGATTACCCTGTGGGACTTTGGATTTAATTTTTTTTGATTGATTCGTACCAACGGGCCAAGTGGAAAAATTGGACCAGTTCTTTATCCTCTCAAGGATACTTGAGGGTGCATGGGAGTTTGCCCAGTCTACATGTGTTTTGTGGACCTGGAGAAGGCATTTGACTGTTTCTTAGTGTTGTGTGGGAGGTGCTTCAGGAATAAGCGGTGTCTGGCCTGTTGCTATTCGCCATTCAGTCCTTATACGACTTGCAATTGCGCGGTCCACATTGCCGGCAATAAATCAGACTTGTTCTCTCCAAGGAGAGAAGTATTGAAGTCTTGGGGAGAGGGGAAAATGAGATCGACAGACAGATTGGTGCTGCGGCTGCAGTGATGTGGACGCTGTACCGGTTCGTAATGGTCTGCGTCCCTAACCCTCAACTATGGTCACAAGCTTTGATGGCGGAATAAGCTTTCTCCAAAGGGTGGCTGGCTTCTCCCTTAGAGAAAGGGTGAAGAGTCTGGCCATCCGGGAGGGACTCAGAGTAAAGCTGCTACACCTCCATATTGAAAGGCGGCAGTTCAGGTTGTAAGGGCAGCTGACAAGAATGCCCCCTGGGCGCCTCCTTGGTGAGGCAGAGGGGCAGACCCAGGAATCCTAAAGAGATTAGGAGGAGGTGGCTGGGGAGAGGGAGCTGCTGCCCCCCGCGACCCCGGATAAGCGCAAACAAACAAACAAAAAATATATGGATGCAAAGAGGTGTGGGAGTCAACCTTCATCCACTCATTTTCTTCCACTTATGTGGGACAGGGTCATGGGGCAGAGGCCTAAGGAGAGCCGCCTAGACCTCCCTCAATCCTGCTACCTCCTCCAGCTTATTTGAGGGAACACCAAACCTGTCTTTACCACAACAGAGTGGCGGGCAGCATCCACAGCCTCATCTATTAATTTAAAAATATTCCATTAATCTGTGTTTTATTGTTTCTTAAATGTTCTTATTTTTCCACTGAAAATGACTTCTACCATTGCTGGATGTGATCATTTACAATATATATGTTTTTGGTACTACACCCTTGATGCTGAAGAATCTGGATTTTCTGTTTTCATTGCATTGAGCTTTTCATATGAGGCTGACAGATTACTCCATGTGGTCCTTGTCCTCCGTCTGTTAGTCATAGCGCCTTTTTCAAATTTTCTTTCTTACTTGAGCGAAAATAAGTGTTTCAGGGGAAATGAACTCCTGCATTTCAGACTCAGTATCGCTTTTTATTTATTTTTAAAAAGTCATCACTCCTGTGGAAACACTTTGGAAAGCTTCCACCTTGGACCTCAGACATTATTATTTAATTTTGTGCAGTCACACTTTCTCCTTATTTCCTGCCTAGAGGTGCAGGCGTCTCTCTTTACCACATCATCACCACTTTCTCCACTTCATCTGGAGGGAAATGTGTCCTTATGTAGAAAATTGGGGCGGGTCAGTCTGCAGATAGTATGCAAACTGTATTCTACAAGGTTGTTGATTCCGAACACTTCAGATTTATTAATGTTGGACACGATGTATCATGCTTCCTTGAGGTTTATTACCAATTGTAAATACCTGACCCATCACTGTGATTTGTACTTAAGAGTAAAATGGCCTTCTTTGGCCATTAGAAGACAGGGGCATTGGTACACTTTTATTTACAAAGCTATGCTTGGATTGCTGCCTCCTTATATTTGTACTTTGGTCACAAGGACAAATAGTGGTTCTTACTCCTTGCGCTCAAATGATCAGCTGCTGTTGTCTGTTCCCCTTGTCCGCACAGAGCTGGGTAAGAAAGCCTTTGTCCACTCTGCGCCTTTTTCATGGAACATGTTACAGAAAGACTGGAAACTAACTGAATTGTTGTCTTTAAATGTTTTTAAAACTAAACTCAAAGGCCTACAGGCTGCCTCAATAATGTGTAATTGTTTTGTGTAATTTTAACTTTGTTTGTTCGTATGTATTTGTCTTGAAATGTGCTGCCTCTTGGCCAGGACTCCCTTGAAAAAGAGGTCTTTGATCTCAACGGGACATTCCTGGTTAAATAAAGGTTAAATAAAAATAAATAAATTAAAATAAGCAGTAAAAACTAAATAGGCCGGTTGTATGTTTTATAAATCCAACAATAATTTTTCTTGGGAACAATTTTTTTTTTCGTTACACAGAGTAATTCTACGTAAACATTAGTAAATGAGGCCCAGTGTCATGCTGACACTTTACAGCTTTACAGATGCACAGACACTTCTTTAATAGATTCATAATTTCATCAGTTTTGATAAGACTGCCAACATCAGTGGCTGAAATGCAGCCCCAAACCAAAACAGAGTCCCCACTGTGTTTAACGATGGCTGTAAAACACTCACCGTTGTCTCTTCTTGACCTTCTTCATGCACTCTAGCAAGCTGAATTTTTTACATTTGGACCTATCGCTCCATAAGATGTGGAGGATTTTCTCCCCGCTTCCCTTCTATTGGCTTCTTGACACATTTCCTGTTTTTGACGATGCATCTCTCCCCGACCATTTCTTAATAACGTGACATAATTATTTGAATACAATTTCTCTTTGCCATGTGATTTGTATCAATGTTTCAGTGACAATTACTTTGACATCTTCCACATTTTGCAGTTTTATATGCTTTGACAATGGTGGCATTAAACCTCATGGAATGAACCTCTTCTTGCAGGTTTTACAAACATACTTCCTCTCACTTGTGCAACTTCTTGTGTACACTGTCAGTCACTACTTTGACCACATCTTGTTGTAGTTTCGCTAAATTTCACCCCCTCACCCATGTGGATTCTTGTGTGATCCGTCACAGAACTGAAACCTTTGCCAGGAGATTTGCAAAGGTGCTGCCTCTCAGCTGTGTGATTTTTCACGTGAACACTCCCACCACTTTGAGTAAAAACTTCTCCAAATGTTTTGCAAGAACTCTCACTTGTGTGAGACCCCATGTGGACAGTCAAATGACTATTTTGACTGAAAGTCTTACCACAGGTTTTGCAAGAATATGGCCTCTCACCTGTGTGAGTTCTCATGTGTACATTCAAATGACTGTTCTGACTGAAGCTTTTACCACAGGTTACACAGGAGTAGGGCTTATCACCTGTGTGAGTCCTTATGTGGACAGTTAAATCCCTCATTTGGCCAAAACCTTTTCCACATGTTTTACAAGAATACGGCTTCTCACCTGTGTGAGTTCTTGTGTGCCTTTTCAACTTTGATAAGCAGGTAAATTTTTTCCCACATGTGTTGCATTGATAAGGCTTTATATGTGTGTGAGTTTTCATGTGGGCAGTCAAATTACCGCTTTGTGTAAATCTTTTTCCACACGTGGCACAAGAATATGGCTTCTCACCTGTGTGAAACCTAACATGACGTATCAAATTTGAAGCGTCCCTAAACGGTTTCCCACAGATCTTGCAGGGATAGGGCTTTTCACCTGTGTGGGTTCTCATGTGGTTCAGTACTTTGTCACGTCTTCTGAAATTTTTCCCACATGCTTCACAAGAATATGGCTTTTCACCCGTGTGAATGGTTATGTGGCACTTCAACTTTTCCAAGCGGATAAATCTTTTTCCACAAGTGTTGCATTGGTAAGGTTTTATACCTGTATGCGTCGCCATGTGCACCGTTAAATTGCCTTTATGATAAAATCGCTTCCCACAAGTATCGCAAGAATGTCGCTTCTCACCTGTGTGATATCTAATGTGACATATCAGATTTGATCTGTCACTAAATGCTTTCCCACAGATGTTACAGGCAAAAGGCTTTTCACCGGTGTGAGTTCTTATATGGACCAACAAGTTATCCTTTCTCCTGAATTTTTTCCCACATGCGTCGCAAGAGAAAGGCTTCTCACCTGTGTGAATGCTCGTGTGTACTTTCAATGTTGACACGTATTTAAATCTCTTCCCACAGGTGTTACAAGAATATGGTTTCTCATCTGCTCTTCCCTGGCATAGAGAGTCGTGAGAAAGGAGCTGGCTGTTTGGCTCTTCTTTACAGGAACTCTGTTCCTCAAAAACTGAAGAGATCATGAAGGGATTGGTTTGCTGCTCCAGTACAAGCTGCTCTCCCTCCAGTACAAGCTGCTCTCCCTCCAGCACAAGCTGCTCTCCCTCCAGCACAAGCTGCTCTCCCTCCTGATTTGTGAAGAGTTCCTCCTCTTCCTCTTTTATTTGTAGAAGGCCTAGGTCCTGCTGGTTCAGACCAGATTTATTCTCCAGGTTAAAGAGCCATTTGTCATCGAAAATGTCCTCCTTGCATGCATAGTGGTCTAAAGGAATAAAGGGACACATAAAAACATTACTACTGCGATGAGAGGTAAATACATTTTTCAACACCAATAATGACCTTAGACATTGTTGTATTTGGTGTATGATATTGTGAGTTTTTTCTATCCGTTCACCATCTAAATGTATTTGCTTCCACCAATTTGTATGTGTGCAGCTGACAGCCGAGGCTTGTGCGTTAATAAAGACAAGCCTGCAGTCCGCGAGTCCTCTGTTGGGATAGTATGAGTACTATGAGGTAATTAAGATATAATGGGGCCTGATGATTCAAGACTTCGTAGGTGAGAAGAAGGATTTTAAATTCAATTATGGATTTAATAGGTAGTCAGTAAGGACAACCCAGCATGGGAGAAATAGTTCCCATTTCTAGTTCCTGTTAGTGCTGCTGTACATTTGCTGCAGTGTCTTAGATCCACTTATGCTTTTCTGGGAGCCTTTAAAATAGCCAACAACAAGGAGTCAATATAGTTCAGCCTTGAAGTAACAAATGTGTGGTGTAGTTTTTCACCATCACCATTAACTCGGACGTTAAAGGACATATGCTGGTTAAAAATGACTCCGAGACTCTTCAGTGTTTCTGGAGTCGTTGTGTTAAACCAGAGTAAACGTCATGTTTCTAAAGCTCCATTTTGTCTGAATTTAGGAGAAAAACAATTACTGGACATGCAGACCGTTATGTCTTTCAGACAAACCTGCAGTTTAACTGATTTCTGTTATCAGGTCTCATTTTTGAAAAATAAATAGGTAGATCTGTAATGACCTGAGGCAGCTTTATCAACTAAAGGCTTTGAAAGTAATGGTTAATTTACAGCAGCATAAAAACCCGTGGTACATAATGTTTTTAACACTGATAAAATTATCACTTTTAATATCAATGCATTGTATTTCTATTGTGTCTAATAGACACACTGATGGTTTGGAGAGACTGAAAGAAGCAGTCTAAATAAAAATCAGTGGATGTTTAAGTTGAATACTTGAAGATGGATCTCATGGAAGGATGTGATCGTTTCCTCTCTTGAATGGCTAAATTCTTTTGCTTGTGAAGAATTTTAAGAAATCATGACTACTTAAAGTTAATAGGTTATTGGGCTGTGCAGAGCTCTGACTGTCAGCATAGCTACGGTGCAGAAAAGAGGATGGTTTTTATTAGTAAGCGAGTTTTTGTTAGAAAGGAACAAACTATTTTTCCAGGACAAACTCTAAGTTAGAGTTATCTCCATGAAGGCATGTGTTGGTGAGTTATATGAAGGAAATATCAGCCAAACTGCTTTGATTTGCCATTTTCTTTTTTTTCAGTAGTAATGTTACATTCACTCTGACGAATGGGAACATTGTAACCTTTGTTTCTGTGTTGTCTCTTCTTTGGCTTCAGCTTTGTGCTGGTGTCCACACGGTTGTCTACTTCCTGGTAATGATTCTTAGATCCAGGAGAGCTGTGACAGATGAACTGGTCAGAACATATTTTGGGTTCATTATCATCACTTTCCTCATTAGTGCAAGGCACCATGAAGGTGTCAGTTTCCTGCTTCAGTAAAAGCTGCTCTTCATTCTCAGTGAAGCAGTGTTCCTCGTGTTCCTCTTTAATCGGCAGAGGAACCGTTTCCTCCTGGTCCAAACTGGAGATGCTCTCCTCATTGCAGAGCTGCTGGTCTGTGAGAACGTCCGTATTGTAGACATGTTGTGGGAGATCTTCAGAAAAAAAGAAATAAAAAGGTACACATGACAAAAGGTTACTCCTGTGATCATTGGACATTCAAGTTAGTGACAGAAACAGGTTTCTTTGTGATAAAACAACAATAAAAATGCTAAATTTAAGGTTCTACAGTGAGAGCATGCTGCTCACACTGTTTCATCATTTGTTGGACAGCTTTAATTGAAGCAGCTTTTTAAAAATGTACATTAACCATCCATTTCTGTTCTCAAACGGATCTCCCTGTTGGAGCTCAGTGTGGGGGGAGTTATTTTTTCTCCTTGTAACAACAAGAGGCATGGCATGGGAGGCGGCGATAAAGAGAGGGGACTGGAACTACTAACAATGCGAAGCCTTAGTTTTTAACCTTTCAGCGTCAATCTGCGATTGAGGATGGAGCCTCTCAGTGCCTCATTTGTAAATTAAATATCCTCCACAGAGCTTTATGTTGTGCATTTTCTATGGTTTCGGTTTGGGTCGCTGCTCATGTGGTCGAGCAGCCAGTGCTACCTAGCCTGACCTGTCTCTCCAATGTGATGTTTGTGTATTGTATGTATGGTCGGCAAGGTATCATCTACTTTAATTGCCCCTTGGGGATAAATAAAGTCTCTCTGACTGAAATACAGATCTTTTTGTTCTTGTCCTCCATTTTTAGCCTAAATTAATTGGAGAAATTTTCAAGAAATCTTTTTGATACTTGATGAAAATCATTTGCAGTGGATGTCTAAAGTCCAAGAACTTCTCAAAGGACTACGAATTCACAAACAGGCTGCTCCTGGTTCCAGGTATTAGCCTTAGCACCAGTCTGCAGCATGCATCAATCATAACGCACAGCACGATGTGCCACACGCTTCAAATGCTATTTGTTGTCATATTTTAGTAATATGCAAACATCTTTTGTAGTAACATGTTTTCATGTTTGACATCAGTTTATTGTGTGTTTTTCCTCTTGGGTGTCTGTCTGCAGTATAGCGTGTAATGCTCATAATGCACAATGCCAGGTATGAAGAATGTGATTAGTTGTTCAAATGTTATTAGTTTTTGGCATGTTTACTTAACGGTTTTTCAAATGTAACATAATATCTGAGTGTTTCTTAGTTTTAGACGAGTTAGGCGATTAAAAAAAGAAAAACAGACTAAGACGTCAGGAACATCCCTGGCTTCTAGTGGAGAGCTGTGTTTATGAAAAATCCAATATCACTCTTATTACCCTGGTGTGTTTCTGACTCTCCTCAGAGCACATGCTCCTCTTACAATTAGTTTCAGCAAAATTGTAAATCAAGTAGGAAAATTACATTTATGGAATTGACAGAATCTAGACAATATTTTATCGGCAGTCCTCTAATGACCCGTTTTCTGAAAGGCACCATGTGGTTGCTTTGTTTAGTGCCATGTCGCACATTCACAGCTCCCACAAAGCTCACCCTGAACTCACCACACAACAGCTGATTAAAGTCACCCACCCATATCTACACTGCTCTAGTACACTTCACATTTGGATGGCTGCTAGGTTAAAACAGGGTTTGGAAAAACATTCCTCTTCTGGTACAGCATTGGACTGAAAATGATTTTAAAATCAGCCAGTAGCCAAAGAACAAAAAAATATATCGCTGTAGGTGAAACTGTGGCCTCTCCTATGCAAAGTATACATAAACCATGAGCAGGTTAAGACTTTTGCACAATATTGAGTTTTTATACTTTACCAGTCTTGGTAGCCGGGAATCGGTCCGCCAGGACCTTTGATCCTGGCCGCCGCCTAACTCACATTGCACCAGACCCCTATGGCGCCTCCTGCGGGTGGTGGGCCTGCAGGAAGATGGGCCCATGTCCCCTTTTCGGGCTGTGTCCGGCCGAGCCACCAGACGCTCGCCCTCGGGCACCCTCCCCCCCAGGGCGGGGCCCCGGTAACCCTATCCCGGGCAGGGTGAACTGTTCCCTCAATGGTCTTTTCATAGGGGTCTTCTGAATCGCTCTTTGTCTGGAGTGCCCACTCCGGGTCAGGGATGAGTTCCTGCCCCAAGTGGAGGAGTTTAAGTATCTCGGGGTCTTGTTCACAAGTGATGGGAGAAGAAAGCGGGAGATTGACAGACGGATTGGTGCTGCGGCTGCACTGATGCGGACGCTGTACCGGTCCGTCGTGGTGAAGAGGGAGCTGAGCGTAAAAGCGAAGCTCTCAATTTACCGGTCGATCTACGCCCTTACCCTCACCTATGGTCACGAGCTGTGGGTAGTGACCGAAAGAACGAGATCACGGATACAAGCGGCAGAAATGAGCTTCCTCCGAAGGGTGGCTGGCCTCTCCCTTAGAGATAGGGTGAGAAGTTCGGCCATTCGGGAGGGACTCAGAGTAGAGCCGCTGCTCCTCCACATCGAAAGGAGCCAGCCGAGCAGTTTGGGCATCTGACAAGGATGCCTCCTGGGCGCCGCCTGGGCGAGGTTTTCCGAGCATGTCCCACCGGGAGGAGGCTCCGGGGCAGACCCAGGACACGCTGGAAAGATTATATCTCTGGTCAGAGGAGGCAATAGCGGAACTACAGGGCTGTTTCGAGGTGACCGACTGGGAAACACTCTGTGAGCCTCACGCCGAGGACATCAATGGGCTTACTGAGTGTATCACAGGCTACATAACTTTCTGCACCGACTCCATTGTTCCAGCTCAGACTGTTCATTGTTACCCAAATAACAAGCCGTGGGTGACTAAGGACATCAAAGCCCTCCTCAACAACAAGAAGAGGGCTTTCAGAGGGGGCAACAAAGAGGAGGTGAGGAAGATCCAGGTGTTACTAAAGGACAAGATCAGAGAGGCTAAGGACAATTACAGGAGGAAGCTGGAGTGGAAACTCCAGCAGAACAGCATGAGAGAGGTGTGGAGGGGCATGAAGACCATCACTGGATTCAGGCCAACCAACAGCAGGGGAGCTGAGGGAGGTGAGAATAGAGCCAACGAGTTGAATCTGTTTTTCAATAGATTCGACACCACAGTGTCTGCTCCCACCCCCACAACCTCACCTGCAGTCAGCCTGGAATCCAGAGCCACACCACTGTGCCAGCCTCTCTCTTCACATGTTGCCTCCTGTGAGATTCCTGACACCCCTCCCCCACCCATCACCTTCACTCAATTCCAGGTTGAGATGCAAATGAGGAGACTTCACTCAGGCAAGTCTGCTGGACCAGACGGAGTGAGTCCCCTTGTCCTCAAGACCTGTGCCCCCCAGCTGTGTGGAGTCTTTCATAAACTGTTTATGCTGAGTCTGAGTCTGCAGAGGGTCCCGGTGATGTGGAAGACATCATGCCTCGTCCCAGTGGCCCCCAGGATTACAGGCCCGTGGCACTGACCTCCCACATCATGAAGACCCAGGAAAGGCTCATCCTGGACCAGCTGCGACCCATAGTAAGACCACATCTGGATCCCCTTCAGTTCGCTTATCAGCCTCGTCTCGGAACAGAGGACGCCATCATCTACCTGCTCAATCGTGTCTACACCCATCTGGACCAGCCGGCGAGCACTGTGAGGGTCATGTTTTTTGACTTTTCCAGTGCTTTCAACACCATCAGGCCGACCCTCCTGGGTGATAAGTTAGCAGCGATGCAGGTGGATGCTTCTCTGGTGTCCTGGATTGTTGATTACCTGACAGGAAGACCACAATATGTACGTCTCCCACAGTGTGTGTCTGACAAGGTGATTAGCAACACAGGGGCACCACAGGGGACTGTCCTCTCCCCCTTCCTCTTCACCCTCTACACCACAGACTTCAGCCACTGCACAGAGACCTGCCATCTTCAGAAGTTCTCTGATGACTCTGCGGTGGTTGGATGCATCAGCAGGGATGATGAGACAGAGTACCGGGCTGTGGTCGACTCCTTTGTCACGTGGTGTGAGCAGAATCATCTGCAGCTCAACGTGGCAAAGACCAAGGAACTGATCGTGGACTTCAGGAAGACCAGGAAACACTTGACCCCTGTTTCAATCCAGGGGGTCAGTGTTGACATTGTGGAGGACTATAAATACCTTGGAGTACACATTGACAATAAACTGGACTGGGCTAAAAACACCACAGCACTTTACAGGAAGGGCCAGAGTCGTCTCTATTTTTTGAGGCGACTGAGGTCCTTCAACATCTGCCAGAAAATGCTGAGGATTTTCTATGAGTCTGTTGTGGCCAGTGCGATCCTCTATGCTGTTGCATGCTGGGGGAGCAGGCTGAGGGTCGCAGATGCCAACAGACTTAATAAACTGATCCGTAAGGCCAGCAATGTTGTGGGGATGGAGCTGGACTCCCTCAAGGTGGTGTCGGAGAGGCGGATGCTGTCCAAGATAAAAACAATGTTGGATAACACCTCCCACCCACTCCATGACATGTTGGTCACAGGAGCTCGTTCAGTGAGAGACTGAGATTACCGAAAAGCACCACTGAACGACACAGGAAATCATTCCTGCCTGTGGCCATCTCCCTGTACAACGCATCCACTTAACACACTGTTTGCTGCTATAACTACACATGTTTCTTTTCCAAATATTTATTTATAAGTGACTTATGTATGTATGTATGTATGTATGTATATATATGTATATATTGTACTATTCTTAGTTAGCGTATTGTCTGTCTTGTCTTAATGTTGGTTTAAAATGGAGCACTGTAACAAAAAATAATTTCCCCCAGGGATCAATAAAGTATTCTGATTCTGATTCTGATCTCTCAGCTGGCCTGGGAACGCCTTGGTGTTCCCCAGATAAGCTGGAGGAAGTGGCTGGGGAGAGGGAGGTCTGGGCTTCTCTGCTTAGGCTGCTGCCCCCGCGACCCGGCTCCGGATAAGCGGAAGAAGATGGATGGATATATTTTACCAGGTGAAAATATTTAAGAATGAAAGCTCTCAAAGAGAACATCCCAACAATCATCCTCTATGGAGCAAGCATTTAGGTATTCGTGCACTACACGAGTAGTTACCTGCACGAGTAGGTTTTTTTTGAAGAAAGCACCATCTGTTGTTGACACTCAGCAAAGCGGTGTGTTTATAGTGGACACTGAGCTGCAGCCACCCACTGAGTAATTGTATTAACTCAATTATAAAACATCATTGTTGCAAACTCTTTGCTTCAGTGCTTCATTTAATGCATGACTCTGTAGCACTCACCCATATCTTCAACTGAAAATAGACCTGCAGGGCTCTAGAGGGCAACCAAATCTCTGATTGTTCGCATTTGGGGGGTTAGCGTCCAGAGATAGTCAGGGATGGGACCTCTGCGATTGGCCGTGGTCCTGTAATTGTCCCTTAGTCCTTCGCATGGACGTTTGAAAGTGCAGGCACATAGAGAGAGGTGAGTAGCTTGAACAAAGCGATATCGATTCATGAAATCCTGAATCGACTTTTAAATATAAATGTATTTTGCCAGAAATGCCGGAATCTCAGGTTAAAGCTCACAAAACTATTTCAACAAACAGCAAGTGAGAGCAGGAAGCCATAAACACAGAGCGGACCATCAGAATCAGCTTTCTCTTTCTCGGATTTCTCACCCGACAGCACGTACACGAACACGCCGTCGGGGCTGAAAGCCGACAGCTCACTGACTCTGAGATTTAAGATTCCTTAAATAATGTTTTATTAATAAAAGAAATCCTGTCCACCCAACATCAACATATCTCAGACATCTTCAGGCTCTCTGCCCTTGGTGTGTTTTGGACCAGCACCTGTGACATCAGTACTTGGTAATGTTCCCTGTGTTTCATGTGTCTGAGCGAACACACCAACTCCCTGAGCGATCCCTTGGACCACTGTGAGCAAGAGCAGACGTGTGCACTGTGGTCACACCAGCATCGAATCCATCCAAGTTACATGGTTTATTAAAATAATCAAATTACAGCATTTACATTTATGTTAGACTACTTTTAATTAACTGCTTTAGCCCACTTACAGTGAAAATTAAAAAAATCTTGTCCATGTCCTGTGTAGTATGTTAACACTATTGGAAGTAAAAATAACTTGAACTCCAATTTTGAAAACACAACTTTCTTTTTTTCTTTTTTTTAAAAATAAAGCTCTGACTTGTATTATGAGCCTGTGGTCTGGGAGAGAGTCCTGTAACTCTCTGGCTGTGTCCCAATTCAGGGTCTGCACGCTTGAAGTACGCATTTTAAGTCCGATTACGTCACCGCCACGCGGTCCCAATTCGAAGTGCACTTCAAATGCGTACTCCAAATGCACCGTCGATTTCCCCAAATATCAAGTGTGGTCCGGTGCACGCTTTGTGGTCCCATATATCCCACAATTCATAGCGCGGCGGTGGGTGTGGATTATTTTGCCGCAAAATACGGCAGAAGGCAGAAGGGAGCGGCCAAAGAGTGAACTGTCAAAAGTAAGTACTGAATATGATGTCACTTATTTATTATGTGTGAATGTTTAATAACGAAGAAAATTAAAACATTACTGTTGGCCACATGTCGGCAAAGTTATGTGACATTAGTGCCTTTATGTGTGGACGGGATTATTTTTTAAAACAAAAACGGAAAATCTCCGTTTTCAAAAATACCCGTGTACGTGTGGACGTAGCCTCAGTCTCTGACTGGAAGCGCTAATTCGTCATTCGGCTTTTGTCAGACTAAAGTAACTGTTAAAACTGTTTGAAAAGCTCAGCTATAACACAAGGAGAGATTGAGAATTTCCTTTTAGTTCTCAGTTTATTTGATATTGACAAAAGTTAGTCAGTTTTGTCTGTTCTTCTGTAAAACAAACTAAGATTTATTTTTAGAATTAATATTTTGTTTCTAAGTGGAATTGACAATTTAGTAGTCTGTTTCGTTTGTTCTATTTTGAAACTTAAACGCTTTAGCGGCTGCCTTTTGTGTAGTTTGCAATATTTGCCTTTATTTATCTGAAAAAGTCTCATGTTCCTTAAGTACATCTACCCTGTTGAACTTATTATGGGAAATAAATATTTAAATAAAAACAAGCTGCTGATTATTTCACATTTTACTTGTGAGCAACGGCACATTTAAATCTTACAAATATAGTTATTTGGCTTATATCATGATAGATATCGTTATCGCCTGAAATGAAAAAAACATATCGTGATATGAAAAAATCTCATATCGCCCAGCTCTACTATAAGGATGTTATGTGTTTGTAGACTTTCTGCCCAGTTTGACCCATTTAGCAGACGTCAGCCTGTTTAAGGCTCTGATATCTATTCTGTATGACTTAAAGCAGTTATGACATGGTCTGATTTTCTCACCCAATAAAGGAATATTTCATATATCAGTCTACTCTTCATTCTATCAGAAACTGTTTTCACAGCTCGTACATTTTCTTTTTACACATATATGTAAGCATTGAGCCAAATTTAGTAATGCCAACATACTGAAGGAACAACATTTGTCTCTTATGTATAATACATCTGTATATACACTTTTGAGTGAAGATTTAAGGTGATTGGAAATATATATAACTGCAACTTGAATCTTTGACCCAGAGTTCAAGCTCAGTGCTGTAATATACCCCCCTCTTCCGGGGGGCGGGTGGGGGTATATATATGGCTACGGATACCGACTACGGAACGGAGCAGTTGTCAGCCACCTCCTGTACATGGATGACATCAAGCTGTATGCCAAGAGTGAACGAGACATCGATTCACTGATCCACACTACCAGGCTATACAGCAATGACATTGGAATGTCGTTCGGACTGGAGAAGTGTAGTCGGATGGTAACAAAGAGAGGGAAGGTAGTCAGAACTGAGGGGATTGAAATACCAGAAGGCAACATTGCAGACATAGAGGACAGCTACAAGTACCTGGGGATCCCACAGGCAAATGGGAGCCATGAAGAGGCCGCTAGAAAGGCTGCAACCACCAAGTACCTGCAGAGGGTCAGGCAAGTCCTGAGGAGTCAGCTGAACGGTAAGAACAAGATCCGGGCCATCAACACCTACGCCCTTCCCGTGATCAGGTACCCTGCTGGGGTAATAGGCTGGCCAAAGGAGGAGATAGAAGCCACTGACATAAAGACAAGAAAGATCCTTACCATGCATGGAGGGTTTCACCCCAAGTCCAGCACCCTGAGGCTGTACGCTAAGCGGAAGGAAGGGGGCCAGGGACTGGTGAGTGTCAGCACCACAGTCCAGGATGAGACAACGAACATCCAAGAATACATTGGGAAGATGGCCCCAACTGACCGAGTGCTCAGTGAATACCTCAGGCAGCAGAAACCCAAGAAAGAGGAGGGAGATGAGGAACCATCATGGAAGGACAGGCCCCTGCACGGTATGTACCACCGGCAGATAGAGGAGGTGGCTGACATCCAGAAATCCTACCAGTGGCTGGACAAAGCTGGACTGAAAGACAGCACAGAGGCACTAATCATGGCAGCACAAGAACAATCTGTGAGCACAAGATCCATAGAGGCTGGGGTCTATCACACCAGGCAAGACCCCAGGTGCAGGCTGTGTAAAGATGCCCCAGAGACAATCCAGCACATAACAACAGGGTGCAAGATGCTAGCAGGCAAGGCATACATGGAACGCCATAACCAAGTGGTGTACAGGAACATCTGTGCGGAGTATAACCTGGAAGTCCCGAGGTCAAAATGGGAGATGCCCCCAAGGGTGGTGGAGAATGACCGAGCTAAGATCCTGTGGGACTTCCAGATACAGACGGACAAAATGGTGTAGGGCTGCTCGATTATGGCAAAAATGATAATCACGATTATTTTCACTGAAATTGAGATCTCAATTATTTGACGATATTTATTTAACCCTTTAAGACCTACTATAGAACCAAGTCCGCCAGAGCTCATATTATTTTTTTACATGTTGTAGTGCCATTTGTGGGAGCATTTCAAGTTGCTATACTACTGTTATAGCCCATATTTTAATAATATGTATGCATTAAGTCCATAGTAACTACATTAATTGCAAAAAAGTGCAATAAACTACAAAAAAATTGAAAATTGTTTTTGTTTTTTTTTACATATATTTCTACTTGGAGAAATTTAAGAGGTTTATCTCTCAAAACTTTAAATACAAAAAAGTTGCAAAAAATAGTTTCCCACCACAGGAAATTTATTTTGAGTGTCTTCATAGTTTTATTTTGGAGATACACCAATTTTTATATACTGCAGGAAAAACAAAAAAACAATCCTATGATGCAAATTTGCAAAGAAAACAGCAGGTGCATCAAAATAAACTATTTCCAGCAGTGCAATTTGAGTTCTAAGCATCCCAGAAACAATTCAGAAAAGTCAAACATGACTTATGAAAACACCATTATAGGCTTTTAAGGCCTACAAGTAAAAAACTACATTTTCTGCGAAAATGACGTCGCTTCCGGTTTCGGGCAGGAAATGGCGGACATGCGATAGTTCGCGCTGACGTCTGTTTCACTGTGGGAAGTGTTACGAACAGCTGATCGGATCGGCAAAGCGTGTTTCTGGAATATTATGTTTTTGTTCCTGCAAGCGCTTTTTATGCAAATTTTGCAAAGCTTTATGTGGAAGGAAGCCGTGACCGAGGACAAGCTGATGGCATAAGATGTAAGTACAACTCCTCCGGTTTCATATGCAAAAAAATATATTGCGCTAGCTTACACGGTTCAGGTTCTACAGGGAATTAAAAATAGCTACACAAAACGGAGCGTGCAGCTCTGACCAGCTTTAAAGGGTTAACAATAACAACGTATTGAATAATGACTTTAAAAAATAATATAAAATAGTGTGCAACACCACTGAAGTTTTTTTTTACCTCTCTTTTCAGCCAACGGCAGTCACTCTTCTCTCCAAATAACTTCTGCTTAGCTTTCCGAGCTTCCCTCGGGTCCTCTTAATCAGCGGTCTCCACCTTTTTTTGCGCCACGGACCGGTTTATGCCCGACAATATTTTCACGGACCGGCCTTTAAGGTGTCGCGGATAAATGAGGGAGGGGCTAATAATCGGCTCAGTCATTTTTAATGATCGTTGAAAGCCCAGATCGTAATAATGACTAAAATTCGATTAATTGAGCAGCCCTAAAATTGTGGTGGCTAACCAACCGGTCATAGTGGTGGTAGACAAACAGAAGAAGACGGCCGTAGTGATCGATGTAGCAGTTCCGAATGACAGCAATATCAGGAAGAAGGAACACGAGAAGCTGGAGAAATACCAAGGGCTCAGAGAAGAGCTCGAGAGGATGTGGAGGGTGAAGGTAACAGTGGTCCCCGTGGTAATCGGAGCACTAGGTGCGGTGACTCCCAAGCTAGGCGAGTGGCCCCAGCAGATCCCAGGAACAACATCGGAGATCTCTGTCCAGAAGAGCGCAGTCCTGGGAACAGCTAAGATACTGCGCAGGACCCTCAAGGTCCCAGGACCCTGGTAGAGGACCCGAGCTTGAAGGATAAACCGCCCGCAGGGGCGTGCTGGGTGTTTTTTATTTTTATATATATATATATATATATATATATATATATATACTAGGGGTGCAACGATATTCGTATCGATATTGAACCGTTCGATACAGTGCTTTCGGTTCGGTACGCATATGTATCGAACAATACAACATTTGTAATTTATTTTATCAACTTTCCTTCTGACGATGCTGTCTGTGTTGAGCGCTCAGTGAATCTGTGTTCGACTACTCCGCCTAGGCTGCACTGTCCAGCGCAGATCCACTGAGCGCTCAACACAGACAGCATAGTCAGAAGGAAGAGCGCAGGGCAAGCTAGCAAGACAGAAGTTAAGCTCTCCTTGCAACAGGCAAATTGAACCTCATTCAGATCTGGCGTTTGGAATTATTTGGGTTTTCATGTGACGTATGACCCTGAAGGTAAGCGAGTCATGGACTAAAGTAAAACAGTATGTTGGATGTGCCATGCAATGCTCAATTACATGGGTGGGAACTAGTGTGTTAGCGCAGTTAGCTCGTTAACGTGTTGGCCGTCTAGCCCCATGCACGGAGCGATCGGCGGTAGCTCGTTAACGGAGATTTGCCGTGTTGTGGCGTTAAGGTCATTTCAACGAGATTAACCTGAAAGCACTAGTGGGAACACAACGAATATGACTGCACATTTACGCCGACATCATCCTAGTGCAAAGACAAAAACAACAAGCATGCTACTAACTTTAGCCGAGTCATTTAGACAGCTGTTAGCACATGATTCTCCTTATGCTGCTGAGAATATAGCCCAGAAGAAGCGGATAGTATAGCTTTTATTTTGGAAAGAGACATTTCTCTGTAATAAACTCTCTTTTCCAAAGATGAGTGATTCCTCAATCAGATACAGGGCTCGCAATATCGCTAGCCCGACGTCCCGGGGCTAGCGATTTTTCCAGTCGGGCTACCAAAATCTCTCTCTGCCCTGCCCGTCGGGCTATTGTAGGAAGGAAAAAATATATGTCAATGCTTTTGCATTCTTTCGGAAATGTAGCTGGGTAATTATGTCATTGGCATCTGTGAGCCACTGTCAATATGTGACATATTGAAGTCGCGTTTGAATTTGCGCTTGTTTTTTTGCTTTCACTTTGCAATCGTGCGAACTGTGTATAGAGAGCGACAGCACTGATCTGTGAGTGATGATAATTTGTGCACCAATTCCTCTGACATCGTCTTATTAATCGTTAGCTTACTATGCAAACATGACAAGTGAAATCTCCCGCAGCAAGCTTAAACATGTGAGAGGTTGATCGCGCAGAGAGTCGCTGAGCTTATGTGAGAAGCGCAAATTCAAACGCGATTTCAATATGTCACATATTGATAGTGGCTCACCGATGCCAATGACATAATTACCCAGCTACATTTCCGAAAGAATGCAAAAGCATTGACATATATTTTTCCTTCCTACAATAGCCCGACGGGCAGGGCAGAGAGAGATTTTGGTAGCCCGACTGGAAAGATCGCTAGCCCCGGGACGTCGGGCTAGCGATATTGCGAGCCCTGTATCTGATTGAGGAATCACTCATCTTTGGAAAAGAGAGTTTATTACAGAGAAATGTCTCTTTCCAAAATAAAAGCTATACTATACGCTTCTTCTGGGCTATATTCTCAGCAGCATATTAAACATATCAGGTCCCCATAAGGAGAATCCTGTGCTAACGGCTGTCTAAATGACTCGGGTAAAGTTAGTAGCATGCGTGCTTGTTGTTTTTGTCTGCTTCCACTTGTCTTTGCACTAGGATGATGTTGGAGTAAATGTGCAGTCATATTCGTTGTGTTCCCACTAGTGCTGTCAGCGTAAATCTCGTTGAAATGACCTTAACGCCACAACACGGCAAATCTCTGTTAACGAGCTACCGCGGATCGCCCTGAGCGTGGGGCTGGACGGCCAACACGTTAGCGAGCTAACTGCGCTAACACACTAGCTCCCACCCATGTAATTGAGCATTGCGTGGCACATCCAACATACTGTTTTACTTTAGTCCATGACGCGCTTACCTTCAGGGTCATACGTCAGATGAAGACCAAAATAGTTCCAAATGCCAGATCTGAATGAGGGTGGAGGGGTTCATATTGGCATGTTGCAAGGAGAGCTTAACTTCTGTCTCGCTAGCTTGCCCTGTGCTCAGTGAATCTGCACTCGACTACTCCGCCTAGGCTGCACTGTCGAGTGCAGATCCACTGAGCGCTCAACACAGACAGCATCGTCAGAAGGAAAGTTGATAAAATAAATTACAAATTTTGTATTGTTCGATACATATGTGTACCGAACCGAAAGCACTGTATCGAACGGTTCAATATCGATACGAATATCGTTGCACCCCTAATACATACACATATATATACATACATAGACATATATATACATACATACACACATACATATATATATATACATACACATATATATGTCAAACCAGTTTTTTAATATATTTAACTCCTTTTCCGCTGTAGTCAGAAGCTGTTCTAGGTTTTTACCTGAGCAGTACAGACTGGTATCATCAGCAAACAATACACATTTTAACAGTTTGGAAATGCTACATATGTCATTTATATATAATAAAAATAATTTAGGGCCCAGCACAGAGCCCTGAGGAACACCACAAGTTACCTTCAACTGCTTAGATTTTACATTATTGAATTCGACATATTGATTTCTGTCATCCAGGTAACTTTTCATCCACTTGTATGCTAACCCTCTTATGCCATATCTCTCTAGTTTATTCATTAATATAGAATGATCAATTGTATCAAACGCCTTTTTTAAGTCTATAAAAACACCAACAGTATATTCCTGTCATTTGCTGTCATGTAGTTCTTGTTATGGATAAAAAGTGTCTTTTTTTTGTTTCAAAACAGCTGATAACTATTCGCTGATAGCTGCCAACATCTGCAAACAAAATATAATTCTATAAAGTGGTTCTATATATTGTGTAACTGTTCATATAGAGAGTTATTAAATTTATTGCTAATGCAATCATATGGCACACTGACTTCTGAGGAAATTTTAAATGGCACTCGTCATCAGAAAGGTTGCCTACCCCTGCTGTAGATTATTTATTATAAGCCTATTTTTACTTTGCTTACCAACACAATTTAAAAACTGGTTTATAGTATGAAGTTCGCATAGTCGACAAAAGTCCTGAATCGGTCATGTGCTTTGGAGCACAGGCACATCCATCAACTCTACAAGGTTAACTCTGTAATCATCAAAGGTTGTTACGTTCAAACTGAGGGCTATCTTCCAATGTACACACACTAACAGTCCAGCAAAGGTTTGAGCTGTCTGAACATCATGCCAAAAATAGAATAGAATAGAATAATCCTTTAATTGGCCCACAAGGGGAAATTTGGTTGTAACAGCAGCCAAAAAGACACATATACAAACAAAGAGTACACAGGACACAGAACAGAAACATACACAATTTTCTTACATATTTACATTAAGGACAAAGTGAAAAAAGGACTCTGTCAGATCGCAGCTGCTGATACTGGCTGCAAGCTTGGAGTGGCGCTGGAAGTCATATATAAATAACCAAAGACATTTAAACTTGAGAAAAATAACTTTTGTTGCTCACAAATCAGGAGATGGCTATAAGTTATTACAGCGTTTCCAGGTTTAAAGAATTGGAATTAGAAGCAACATCAAGAAATATAAAGTGTGCCACACAATACAGAAAATGCCTGAAGAAAGATCCAGCGGTCTAAAGACCCAGAACAGCTGCCGAGACACTAGAGTGAATGACTTAGCCACGTTGTGAAAAGTAGATTCAAAGAATACAATCACTAAAACCCAGACAATGGACTGCAACGTTACTGACCAACAAAAAAATCTCCCTCACCCTCAAGCCAGAATAAAGTACACTAAGGACAACCTGGAGAAAGATTATGCATATTGGAAATACCTCCTGTGGGCACATGACATTTGGAGAAAACAAGGAGTGCATACAACCCAAAGAACACTGTCCCCACAGTGAAACACAGAAACACAGAGAAACACAGAAACAGTGAAACACAGTGAAACACAGAAACACAGTGAAACACAGAAACAGTGAAACACAGTGAAACACAGAAACAGTGAAACACAGTGAAACACAGAAACACAGTGAAACACAGAAACAGTGAAACACAGTGAAACACAGAAACAGTGAAACACAGTGAAATACAGAAACACAGTGAAACACAGAGAAATACAGAAACACAGTGAAACACAGAGAAACAGTGAAACACAGTGAAACACAGAATCAGTGAAACACAGTGAAACACAGAAACAGTGAAACACAGTGAAACACAGAAACAGTAAAACACAGAAAAACACGGAAACAGTGAAACACAGTGGAACACAGAAAACGTGAAACACAGAAACACAGTGAAACACAGAAACACAGAAACACAGTGAAACACAGAGAAACACGGAAACACAGTGAAACACAGAAACACAGAAAAACACACAAAACGTGGAACACAGTGAAACACAGAGAAACACGGAAACAGTGGAACAAAGTGAAACACAGAAACAGTGAAACACAGAAAAACACGGAAACAGTGAAACACAGTGGAACACAGAAACAGTGAAACACAGAAAAACACGGAAACAGTGAAACACAGTGGAACACAGAAAACGTGAAACATAGAAACACAGTGAAACACAGTGAAACAGAAACTCAGTGAAACACAGAAACACAGTGAAAGTTAGTTCAGGGGATATGTGTTAGCCTTGTTAAAAACACAGGCCACCACAACACAGTCACGTCCATGTATGCCTGCTGTTAGGGCACAGGAAGCTGCTGGAGTGTTGTCCTCAACAACATGTGTCAGACAATACAAGCACATAAGCACTGACACAGGAAGTGCTTTTGTGTGTGTGTGTGTGTGTGTGTGTGTGTGTGTGTGTGTGTGCGCCTGTGTTTAATTGTGTAATTTCCGTAACTGTGAGATATGTGCTGCTACCTATCTTGGCAGGTCTCCCTTGAAAAAGAGGTTTTTAATCTCAATGGGATCTTCCTGGTTAAATTAAAAATAGAGGAAGGGAAGAAGTTAAAAACTGGACATAGAGACATCTGAGTGTTTGTGTCTCTGTGTAATCTGTAAAGCTCTGAGCTTCTGTACTCATACATCAATAAAACAACCATAAAACCAACACAGTCGTACATGTCTGCACCACAACAGCTTGTCTTCCATTATTACCAACTTAGCCTGACTCGACTCTGTTACTGTTGTTTTTAATTACTACTAAATACCACCTCAATGTGTGTCGGACGTCATAGCAACGCAACTGCAAGTCCTGTGATGTCATTTGTATGTGACACAACCACAACAACAGAGGACGCTGCGGCAGTATAGCTGATGCCCACACACACAGACCACTACCTCCTCTTTGACTCCCACCACCGTCTGGAACACAAACTTGGACCCTACAACACTGGGCAGAAAACACGCCCAGGGCAGGAGGCAAAGAAATGGAACACACATGTAAACAAAGCTTTCAAAATATGTGGTTATCCCAGCTGGGCCTTCATCCAACCAGCACAGATGCAGAGTAAAGAAGGTCAGACACCAACGAGCCACACACTCATACACAAACTGGTTCATCCCAAACACAAGCTAAGCAACACAGTGTATGCTGTGGAGTGCAACTAGGAGAGCTCAGACCTCTGCAGTGAAGAAATTAAACAGCCACTGCATAAACGCATGGCACAGCATAGAAGCGCCACCTTGACAGGACAAGACTCGGCTGTACATCTGCATCTAAAGGTCAAAGGTCACTCTTTGAGGATGCCAATGTCCACATTTTGGACAGTGAAAACAGATGGTTTGAAAGAGGAGTGAAAGAAACCATCCTTGAACAGAGGGCGGGGCTTACGACACCAACTGTCTGCTACCTACATCCCAGTTTTGAGATCCCTTCCCAGGCACCTCAACCCCTACTCACATCTTGCGTCAGTTGATCTGAATAAGTCACATAATAGGGCGAGGCGAGGTCCCACAATGGCTTCACCCGAAGTCTCTGCCGATAGCGACCTACACCCTTTTTTGACACCTTGGCTCACATGATGAATATACATCACAGACACCTCACCCTTACTACTGGAACTTCAACATTATGCACTCCATACTATACATTAATGCCACTTGTTTTGCACATGTTCAACTACCAACCTCTGTATAGTTTATACATTTTATTTATTGTTTACTCTATTTAATTTGTAAAATATGTGTACACACACACACACGTAGAAAAACATATTTAGTATACACATCCAGTAATGCATATACTATTATATATTGTACATATATTTATTACTCTCAGATTTAGCCATTCTTATATTTTCCTTGTTTTATGGTATGGTATGTTTTGCACACCTCTGTTGCTTGTGAAGCTCACACACAAGAATTTCACTCGCATGTAATGGACCAGTGTACCTGCACATATGATGTGACAATAAAAGTGATTTGATTTGGATTTGATTTGAATAGTGGGTCAACGACCCTCTTAAGGGACACCTGGGACCTGAACAAACTGAGTACCGTGTACTGATTGCATGAATACAGTTGAAGTTTTAGAGCAGTCGTGTTAGAAATAAACACACTACTGCACTGGGAAAATATAACTGGGATAATACTGTGTTTCCTGCTCGCTGTGCTCGTTTCAGCTGCTCCTTGAATGTCTCCATTGTCCATGAGCTTTATAATTTCTCCAGATTTCTCAACGCAGCTAACACAAAGACAACTTGAAAGGACAGATGTAGTAGTATCCCACGGAGAGAATAGGGGTGGGGTTATATAAATCAGTATGTGGCCAAAAGCAGAGACACAAAGAGACACGCACTGCTAACAAAAGAAACGCGTTATGTGATCGATATCAAACTATAAAGTAACCTTCTTTGTGTTACACCCACGCCTGAAATGTGAATCAATTTCCTACGCCATCTGGAACCTGCAGTAAACCGTCTCAGGTATGCGCTCCTTCACAATAACCCGAGGGCATCAATTTATTTTCAGTGAAGTTTACAGCAGCATTTCCGTGACCTCGTTACATCTACCTGTCCGTTTCACCCCTTTAAATGCGTGCTACTGATCCACTAGTTCGCAGCTTTATCATGCAGCGGTGGTTTTGTTACGTACCTATTCTCTGTAACTTTATTTTGGGGAACTTAACGGTGATATCCCGGAGTATGCGCTGCCTGGCATCGGCCTCATTCTGGACGATCGTTTTTACAAAGGCTCCGAATATCTCTTCAGCAGCAGCCGTTAGTCGCTCATTAACAAAGTCTCTCAAATACTCGACTGAACACATCGTTACTTCAGCAGCTCAAATATTTATCTGCTATAAAGTACACAACCGTTTTCAGCTTCGACTACCGAGCAGAGCCAGAAACGTTCTACGCATGTGCAAAAAAACTTCTTCCTGTTCCTTCCTTTCACAATAAAACCCATCGACATTTTTAACAAGCTTTATTTAAAAATGACAACCTATGCACCACTGACTATAGAAAGGACTGTTATCCAGTGATGTTTATACAGCCAGTGGTGCATACAAAGAAACTTAATGCCATAACAGGAAATGAGTGTGTACAAAATAATAATACAAAATCACTAGTTTTAAACTCAGTGTTCGCAAATAATGTAAATTATTATTTGGGAGTAACAGGCAGAAGTTAGACAAAACATTCACAAAGAAGATGAAGATGAAGAGGCTTGGATGGAGCTCTGAGTAGCATGTGAGAGGCTGAGATGAGGAAGAGCCGGTCTGCATGAAAGACTGCGAGGGCCGGATAGAAAGATAATTGGACTACACCAGTGATGTCAGCAGTGAGCTTGACAGGAAAGTGGAAGTGATGAAAAGGATAGATTGGCCAACAAACACAGACAGATCTGCGATACAGATTTTTCTCTATTGAACCATGTGTAAGCTTCATTTCAATAAGCAGAGATTTTTAGGATGAACGGAACATGATTTATTGATAAACAGAAAGCAATCAAACAATTCCACAATTTTATTGTAACAATAATTCTATTCTATTCTAAGCTTAGAAGTGGATTGTGGTAAATGAGACACAGAGCGGGCAGAATTAAAGGGCCATTGGTGGCCAGAAGAGCGTTACGGAGCTGAGACAGAGCTCATGATCTGTGATAGAGATCAAGGCCAGTGAAGGCTAGGAGAGAAAGCAGAGAGCCTGCAAGAGGCTGAGCGCTAGCAAAGGACAGACGAAGGAGAGAGCCTGCATTAAGGCTCAATTCAATTCAGTTTTATTTATACATCGCCAAATCACATCGACAGTCACCTCAAAGCACTTTATACTGTAATGTAGACCCTACATTAATAGATACAGAGAAAAACCCAACAATCGTATGAGCCCCTATGAGCAAGCACTTTGGCAACAGTGGGAAGGAAAAACTCCCTTTTAACAGGAAGAAACTTCCAGCAGAAACAGAGGGGCGGTTATCTACCGCAACCGGTTGGGCTGAGGCCAGGAAGACGGGACAAAAACATGCTGTGGAGGCCAAAATGGGCCAGTGAAGGAGATCGGAGCCTGCAATAAGCTGTAATATGCTATAATAATAGAACCTGCTAATTTTTGGTTGGAATGCTTTAGTGATAAACTATAGTGGTGAAAAGACAAATTGGAAAAGATAATGTCATATTTTGGATTGAATAGATTAGAAGAGGAAGTAAATTGACTGAACCTTAAAAACCCTTAAAAAGCTAAAACGAATATGAAATCCAAAAGACATTCAACATAGAACTAAACATGCCTTTGCAAAGACAAATTGGTATCTTATGAAGAATCGATAAAGTTATTGGTTCTGGACTCTTTCAGTCCAGAACTGAAAGAGTAACCTTTGCTATACCTTTATCCAGAAGTTAAATAGAAGATTTGAAAAAAAAACTTGGTAACCCTGGATCGTGACATCTAGCACTGAACTGTATTCCAGAAATTAAAATTTCAGTATAAGAAACTCCTCAGCCATATGCTGCCAATGTGCTGGAAAGGAGAGTTCATTTGTTAGTCCTTGGATACAGCAGGAACTATAAGGTTTTTGTCTCCAGAATGTGAACTGATGCGAATGAGAATTAGCACCTCAAAATCTGAGGCCATGGTCCTCAGCTGGAAAAGAGTGGAGTAGCTCACTCTAGGCCCCAAGTGAAGGAATGTAAGTATGGGGGTCTTGTGCATGAGTGAGGGGAGCAAGAGGTTGACAGATGGATTGGGGTGGCAGTGTTGCAGACACTGTTCCAGTCAGTCGTGGTGAAGAGAGAGCTAAACACAAAACAGGCCCCTCTTCTGTGGAACCAGCTTCCAGTTTGGATTCAGGAGACAGACACTATCTCTACTTTCAAGATTAGGCTTCAAACTTTCCTTTTTGCTAAAGCATATAGTTAGGGCTGGACCAGGTGACCCTGGATCCTCCCTTAGTTATGCTGCAATAGGTGTAGGCTGCCGGGGATTCCCATGATGCATTGAGTTTTTCCTTTCCAGTCACCTTTCTCACTCACTATGTGTTAACAGACCTCTCTGCATTGAATCATATCTGTTATTAACCTCTGTCTCTCTTCCACAGCATGTCTTTATCCTGTCTTCCTTCTCTCACCCCAACCGGTCGCAGCAGATGGCCGCCCCTCCCTGAGCCTGGTTCTGCAGGAGGTTTCTTCCTGTTAAAAGGGAGTTTTTCCTTCCCACTGTCACCGAAGTGCTGTTCATAGGGGGGTCATATGATTGTTGGGTTTTTCTCTGTATCTATGAAGCGCCTTGAGGCGACTTTTGTTGTGATTTGGCGCTATATAAATAAAATTGAATTGAATTGAAATTGAAAAACCTAAGCTGGTCAGTGTACATGCCTTCCCTTACCTATGGTCATGAGCTCTTGGTAGGAAAGGGTTGTTTCTTGTGAAGCGTAGCAACGGAAAGAATTCAGTCAGAGGTGGACTCGCTGGTCTGTTGTGGATCGTTGTCCTGGTGCAGAACCCAAGTGCTACAGGCCAGAAACAGATGGCTGCACATTCTCCTTCAGGATGTTCTGGCAGACAGAGGAATTCACGCTTCTATTTACCACAGCTTTGTGCTAAATAAGTGTGTATGCAGCGCTATGACTAAGTGAGGCAGCAAAACAGACTGAGACCATCAGACTACCACCACCACGTTTGACTGTTGGTGTGATGTTCCTTTTCTGAAATGCTGTGTTACTTTTACACCACATGTAATGGGACAACTTCCAAAAATGTAACTTTTGTCTCGCCTTGGGTATCATCAAGATGTTTTTGGCAAAACCGAGATGAGCCTTTATGTTCCTTTTTGCTCTCACTATGGTTCCCCACAGCTTTAGAAATGGCATTATAACCTTATCCAGACTGAGAGATCTCAGTTACTGTGTTTCTCTAGGATCTTTAAGTCTACTCCACTTTGTCAGGCAGGTCCTATTTAAATGATGTCACATATGACAGCATTTGTAACAGGCCATATATAATTTATAGAAAAACTTTATATATATCTTTTTTCTTCTTCTTGAAGCTTAATAAGGAATAAGGAAGATATGTAATCACTCATCTGCCTGCTTTTCTGGGTGTTAGTTTGGTTTTCTGTTCTCTGCACCACTACCATTTCCCACTCTGTCAATCTTAATACTGCCATTGCTACTTTAGTTGTTGAAAAGCTGTTAATATAACAATATCCACTTCTTAAGTCTGAGGTCCGAACCAACGACTGTCCAAACTTTCAAACAGAAACTGTGTCATCACAGAGAATTAAAAATGGTCCAAATTCTTTCACGTTCAATAAAATGATCAGTGTGGCTCTTCTCCCAGATGTAAAGTTTAACATCCAGGCATCCATGAAAAAGAGGATAAACTACAAAGTCCTGTAGCTGAACGAATTGGCTTCATGTGTGACCATGACGAGCCACTGCCACTTGGTAAATATGCAGATAAAGTAAAACAAAGAAGCTTAGGCTATACAAATGTGGCACAATTTACATTCAGCTGTCCTGTGTATTACTACTGTACTGAGAAATGTCTCTTAAGTAAAAAGTGTAAAGGGCAGTGAAAAGTTACACATTTAAAATGCACCAGAATGTATCTGTAAATAAATGTCAGTATTTCTTTCTTCACTTGAAGAAACATACGGTCAAGGTTAGGTGACCTCCACCTACTCTGTGTCCAGCAATGCCTCTGATTGAACCAGGGTTTGGTTGACTAGGGTCTGCGTGCTGCCTGAGTCCACCAAAGCATATACCCCTGTGAATGATTCAAACACCACACGACGTTAATTGGCTGTTTTGCCACTTTTATTCAGGCACACACACACGATATGCTTCAGCACTGAAAAGGGAAGCTAGCTCATCAACCTAACTACCTCCACCTGCAGCTCAGCCTCCCCTTGAGCCCACTGCACCACCCCTCCACTGCAGCAGAGCCAAAGATCACACCCCTGCCACAACCCCCTTGGCACCTTATCAGAACGTTGTATGTCCCTCCTGGACCAGTGGTAGGTGTTGGGAGGCTGTGTCCCAAACGCCCACACCTCCAACACACCTGGGGTCCGTTCTTCGTACCTCGCTTACTACATCCAAGATCAAATCATCGCGCTAACTTTGAGCTCGCTATTCCGGTTCTCCGAACACACCTGTTGTTGACGATTAGTACAGCTGGATGAAGTAATGTGAGATCACTGGGTGGCTTAACAGGTATGGAACGCCAGGACTGCCATAATGAATTAATTAAATACACCATTAAATAATTAATTAAATGTGTCAATAATTAATTAAAATTGGAATTAATTAATTAAATAAATAGTTATGACACATGTAATTAATTAATTATTGACACATTTAATTAATTATTTATGTATTTCACATTTTAATTAATTATTGACACATTTAATTAATTATTTATGTATTTCACATTTTAATTAATTATTGACACATTTAATTAATTAATTATTGACACATTTAATTAATTATTTAATGATATATTTATTTATTTCATTTTGGCAGTCCTGGCGCCTGGCTTTCATCATGAAATAATTTTATCTGTCAGCCTCACCCATCAAACTCAGGGGGCGGGGTTAACGCTGCCCATGCAGCTTCTCTAACATTTGATTGGTTGCCGTGCAAAGTAAGTCAAAACAGGTCGATCCTAGATAATCGATTGCTTGTGTAGACTTGGGGCAGCCAGGTATCCCAGAATGCAGATCAAATCACAGGCAGCAATGGTGGTGGTGTAGTTTTAAAATACCCCGTTTTTCTGTCACCAGCTACACTTTTAACGGTGTTTTAGCCGCGAATGTCGCGCCGTATGTCTGGTCAGGTTGTCAACATAGAACATGTTTGCAAAAGTGCTCAGATGTTTTCAGAGATTTCACTAGCTCTGCTAACAGTTAGCATGCAGAGTGCACCCAGGGGGTTACGTTAACCGGTTTGTTTACATATTCCACTCTCCGTGTTCCACATGTTGCATTCGCAGATTCTCATTTTCACCGAACGATCGTCTCTTTCCGCCTGGTCTTGTGTCTCTGTGCTTCTGTAACATAAAGAACGAGCTGACATTTTTCTCACGAAACCAGCGATCAGCTCAGCAGACCCTCAGTTTACCTGCATGCATTCTCCTCCTCATCTGTCAGCTGTTTAACACCTGCTGCTAATTCAAGAAACACGTCTAGTTACCTGGTGATAGTCACAGTTTAACTGGGCAGCCGGTGCTCGATATAAAGCAATGTCAGCGCATTTTTCTGCACAAGATAAGTAAATATAGTGTTTTCCCCGAGCGCAGAGCTGCTGGAGCTCGTTTCCTTACAGAGCACTTTATAGGCGAGCCAGCTTTATCAGCGGCTGATGTCCAATCACCAGCACACAGCTTTGAAACCTCAGCTGAGTTTTAGCTCTCAGTGGTTAAACGCTGGACTTCATTCACTCAGGTTCTGTCTGTCGGGTCACGTTTACTTCGCTGTTTTATTTACAACTGAGCAAATCGGTTTGGCTGAGGTTAAAGTTACGTTT